>NC_092396.1:23437737-23737737 GCF_030028105.1 Mobula birostris
TACTCATTGTCCTGCAACGTTTACTCTGCTCTCCGCGATACTGAGCCTGAGGTTGTGAACCTGCTCTGGGTTTCGTGTCTATGTTTCGTGTCGCTTTCGTTCTGAATGCTCTTGCTTGCTTTTATTGTTTGCAGGATTTGGTTTTTTACCTCTCTCTGCACATTGAGTGTTTGTTGGTCTTTTTAAAAATGGGTTCTATGGAAATATATCTTTAACCCTGAAGTCTTTATGGATTTGTAACTTCATAGATGGAGTCTATGAAATCTCAAGGTGTAGGCTGGTTTGTTAGGGAAAACTTACACAAGTCTATGTGTTTTATGGGAGGAAGCTGATAGGTGATTTGTTTTATGGCCAAAGGGAATGTTTTGACAGAGTCAACAGTATAGAGCTTCTAAGAGAACGAATGTGAAAAAAAGGTTACTAAGGAATGTAAAGTTATTGAATGGATCAACCTAATTACTGTTCTCTTGTAAAAGAAAAGGTATAAAAGAGCATTGGTTGGAACATATGATCGCAGCCATTTTTCCAGACGAAACTTGGCCGGAAGTCCTGCTGAAGGGTCTCTGCCCAAAAAGTGGACGGTACTCTTTTCCACAGATGCTGCCTGGCCTGCTGAGTTCCTCCAGCATTTTGTGTGTGTTGCTTGGATTTCCAGCATCTGCAGATATTCTCTTGTTTGTGATTGGAATTATACCTCCCCTTGGAAGGAAAATAATAAATGCATTAATAATATGATCCTGTCTGAATTTGCTGTAGTTTGTTTCTGAAAATTAGAAGAGGACAGAAATGCCTCAGGGAAACTCGGGAGTAGCGGCCGCTGAAGGTAAAGTTTTTTTTTACCCTTGGTAGTTTGACTTCTGTTTTGACTTGCTTTTGCCCTACACACTGCTATGGCCTCGAGTGGATCAGTTTCTCTCCTCGTGATTCCGATGTGACGACAGAAACTTTGAGTAAGAAAAGAGATGAACACTATAGGCTGACCTAGCATCTGGGACACAGGAAAGAGATGTGCACCAACAATTTGGATAGCTTTTGGTGCCGGGGACACTTGTACAGGTCGGCCTAGTGTCTGGGACGCATGTGCACAAACGCAGTGGATTTTTTTTTCTGTCAGGGACGCTTGTACTGGTCAGCCTAGCGTCGGAAACACATGAAAGTTTTCTGAGGTTATATGAGAAAGGAAATTAGTAAACTATCCAATAATGAAAAGGTAAGGGGGATACCAGGTGCCGGAACTAAATGGTGAGATCTATTAAACACTACAGGACACTGTGGTGAAAACTGGTAAGTTGATAGAATATTAGTAAATGTAAACAGAACTAAATAAAGATAAAGTAAAAGATGGGGCAGGGTGCGTCTTTCCCTGATCTAAAGAGAGAAATCAGCACAATGAGAAAAGTAGCACTGGAAATAATACAAAGTTCTTAAAGCAGATACAAAAGCTGCAGAGCCAACTTGCTGCATAGAGAGGAGAAATATATGCTTATAACAAACAGTACCCCGTTCGGGGGTACAGCAGCTGAGGGTTATTGTTAAGGATATCGGGACATATGTGCCCAGGGATGACCAGAGTTGTTCCAAGTAATTAATTGCCAGAGAACAAGGCACAGTCTTATGATAAATGAAAATAGGAAATTGATTTTAAGGTGCTTGCATCTGAATATGCACTCTGCTTTGTCAAGCACAGCGATATGCTCGGGGAATAAATGAGGAATTAATATGATATTGACTCATGGGTAATAAAAATGGGGACCCAATAGATGAGTTACATAAATGTTACCAGAGAAAAGGAAAACACCCCATTGCATTTGTGTCCCATCTGTGGATGGTGTTCCAAGGCATGTATGGATCAACATTAGATCAAGATCATTTAGAGCCAGAACCCACAAATAGATGGTTAATAACATTAGTGTCTCATGGTACTGCCAATTCTAGAAAGTTTGATCCCAGTGACCCTGCACATACTGAGGCATGGATACTTAGGAAAATGATTAGACCATGGGAGAGGGAGCTGCAGGCAGCCAAAGTGTTTTCCTTTTGAGAAAAGTACACGGGATGTCATGTGAGGGAAATGCAGGTCAGGGGAGAACCCAGCAGAGGGATTGCTGAAAGTAACACATTGCTGGAGTGTGCCTTCATCCAATTAGGGAAGCTGTTGTCAAGGACAGTACAGCACTCAAATCTGCTGTTTCACCTGGGTCATTATGCTCGGGACTGTAAACAAACAGTTCATGTAATTTCAATCCTAACAAAAGTCAGAGACTTGAGTTGCAGAAGGGTCAGATATATTGGAATTTTGGTTAATGTGGGGATTTCATGCTTTAAAGTTGTTGAATGTTGTATTGTGGATGATGAATAACTTCCAACATTTCTTTGTTTTAGAGACTTAGAGTAACATGTTTCCTCAATGTTGTAGATTTGTAACTGAATATTATGGCAATGGTTTAGCCCTGATGAACAAGAGATTTTCTGAAAAGTGTGAATGGTTTTCCTTGTAAAGTGTGGCCACTAGAGAGATAAAAGAAAGAAAGGGGGGGGGGACAGGAAGAGAGATGTGCTGTTATAAGAGAGGTTGCAGCAATGTGTTAATGTGTGCACTTCATTTTTCTCTTCCTTGGTCCTTTGAAAAATGTATGAAAGCTTTTCACAATGGGAATTAACTGTGTATTTTAAGTTTTGAAGTTACTTGCAAGAAAGAACAGTCTTGTCTGCGTATTTTTTTAGTTTGTGTTTCTTTATTCATGGAAAAAGAAACTCAGATTTCATACTGGCCAGGTGTAATATGAGTTGAGGCAGAAGTTTGTGCATCTGTATTTCGGATATGAGATGTCCACATTTCTGAAAGAAATGGGCATTGAGGGAAATTGCTCTTTGGAAGATAATTAAATTGTGACTTTGAAGTTAACAATTTTGGAAGGATTCTAATAATTTTGAGAGCAATTCTAAAAGCTGCTTTGCTAATAAGACTGCTTTCTTTTATAGAATATAAAAATGTTTCCTGAGACCTTTAGCATATTGATTTTGAGTTTGAGGTTCCTTGGAAAATAGTTTTGATGCAATCAGTGTTTTGTCTTGTAAACTGCAAATGGAAGAAGCTAAGGAGTCACAGTTCAAATCTAATACAGTACATGGATGGACTCCTATCGACCTCCTCAAGCAAGGGAGGCTTTGAGCAGGACTCCCTCTACCTTTTACATGAACTAGCTAAGAAAGGCAATAAAGTATCAAAGCAGAAACTATAGTTTGTACAACCAAAAGTTGCTTATATGTATGCTTATTGCAGGATGCAAGGTCATTGATTCAGACTCCAGATTAAAGCAATAGTTAAAGTCACACACTCAACTACTCTTAGGGAAATAAAGTACAAACGTTTGTATTTCCTGGGGATGACTGGGTATTGTAGGCAGCGGATTTTAGATGATGATGTTATTTTTAGTCCTCTTCCCAATCAACCAGCTCCGGAACCTGAGGAAGCGTTTGAAAACAAGCAATTATATTTGCCTCATTTTTGGGCCTCCCAAACCCAAGCTTCACCTTTTGTTTGCCATGAGTAGTTTGTTCAAATCATTTTGACTCAGAATCACAGAACAAAGGCCGGTTGTTTATTTCAGTGCTCAGACCCAACAGCATAAGGTTTATTGGATTGTCTCCCAGCAGTGGCAGTCTCTTGCCTTGCTGTTCAGTGTAACACCCTACTCCCCTTAGGTGAACTCACAAAATCGAGTTTAATAAATTAGAATTACTTGCTCTGCAACTCCTCTCCCTACGGAGGAAGACGGTGATCCACACTGTTGTGAAACTGTTACTCATAAAGTAATAAAGCCTCACGTGGACCTTACTGATAATCCTATCATTAATGCCGATTTAATGTTCTTTGTTGACAGTCCGGCTTTATGTAACGACATGGGGAAAACCATGCGCAGCGCATACTGGTCAAATGGATGAGGGCTGTAAAAAGCAAAAAAGCAGAAGATTAGACTGCAAAAGAGGCAGCAACAAGGCCCACCCTCATTGTGCCAGAAAGAAGCGGCCCTGATGACACCTCCTACCGTGGAGGATACAGGAGCATACCAATCTATTGCTCCATCGGCTGAAAGGGTAAAGTGGGAAAAGCTGGGTTACAGACAGTACGATGGTGTGTGACTTCACCCCAATGACTCATTAGTGTTGTCCCTGGGGAAGGTAACATTTGCCTATGGAACGGGTAAAGCAACACAGAATCTGATTAACATGACATCAGCATTGGGAAAGTTAACACATGAAACTGTATTTGCTCTCGATCAAACCCAACAAGCAATATCTAAAATGTTGACAAAATTGATGGTGGTCTGTACAGTAGCATTGGGGTAAAAAAAAACTGCTAAGTCAAGTCAAGTCACTTTTTATTGTCATTTTGACCATAACTGCTGGTACAGTACACAGTAAAAATGAGACGTTTTTCAGGACCATGGTGCTACATGAACAATACAAAAACTACACTGAACTACGTAAAACAACGCAAAACTACACTAGACTACAGACCTACCCAGGACTGCATAAAGTGCACAAAACAGTGCAGGCACTACAATTAATAATAAACAAGACAGTAGGCACAGTAGAGGGCAGTAGGTTGGTGTCAATCCAGGCTCTGGGTATTGAGGAGTCTGATGGCTTGGGGGAAGAAACTGTTACATAGTCTGGTCGTGAGACCCCGAATGCTTCGGTGCCTTTTTCCAGATGGCAGGAGGGAGAAGAGTTTGTATGAGGGGTGCGTGGGGTCCTTCATAATGCTGTTTGCTTTGCGGATGCAGCGTGTGGTGTAAATGTCTGTAATGGCGGGAAGGGAGACCCCAGTGATCTTCTCAGCTGACCTCACTATCCACTGCAGGGTCTTGCGATCCGAGATGGTGCAATTTCCGAACCAGGCAGTGATGCAGCTGCTCAGGATGCTCTCAATACAACCTCTGTAGAATGTGGTGATGGAACCACGGATGATTTGAATAAACATATCATGGCTTACCTTCCAAAAGACATCATGAAAGTTCTAGAAGGAAATTACGGGGGTTAGTCAAGTTCAAAAAAATAAAAATAATCAGACTGGCTCAGGGTGAGATGGGTAGGTTGTTGAGGGAGGGCTGTTCCATGGTGGTTCCAAATATAGAATTATAGTATCTATTTGCGATATCAGGATTCGATTGAACTACTGGGGGAAGAAGCGTTACCTATTTATTGAGATCACCCGAGAGTCAGTCGACTTTAGCCAAAGGAATCAGAGAAGAGCTGATCACATTGAAAAAATGTGGCCTTTGGACCTTGTTGTTTAGTACGGAATGTGCAACAGAGCTGCAAGCACGAAAACAACGACTTTGCATTAAGCTGTTTGCCAGTGGGTGCTTTACGAGAAATGCTAAGTGAGCATGTGTTACCATAAATCGGTCTGTCACTACAGCCCGTGACAGATCGCGCTCCTGTCCCGAGCTGCTATGTAGAATGTGGAAAAAGAGGTGGGCAATTCAAACAGGCTCCTGCAATTGGCTCTCAAGTGACCTTTGTCCAGGGTGGGCTTCTCAGGCTGAAACGTAAATGGCAGTTTGAGGGCTCCAAAACATTATTGAAATGCGCTGTGACGACAAACTGCAGAAGGGTGGTTTCAAAGCTACGAGTTGACCTCGCCTCGTTCGGTCAGAGTCTTGCGCGGGGGGGGGGGGTCAATGTTCCTGTCTAAAACCGCTGAGATAATCACTCTTTGCTCAGTGGGTTACTGGGTTCTTAACACGCTAGGAATATGGGTTTGCTGGATTCTGCAATATCTCCCACAGTAGCTTTTTCGGTGACCCCACCTTGTTGTATCCTCCCCCCCCATGACTTTAGTTGATTTTAGTTTGTATGATTTAATGAAGTCCAAAGATCCTAATATGCCCGAGTCTGTTTGTTCATCAACATGTTAAGGGAAATTATTGTGATATATTAATCATTTTTATTGGTGGATCAAAAGATAATTTAATTGGAAATGCTGATGTGCCTGAATTACAAGCAACAATAAAGAAATCTCTTACAGTACTTACCATTTACCACTTTGCCATCATTTTGGGCTTGCAGTGGGTGGAGGAAATTTGTCCTTGTAAGGCTGTAATTCTTTCTGATTCTTTTTCACGTTTGATTAGTCTTAAAACGGGTAATTCTAGTAGGTTAGAATTACTCCTGGAAGCTCTTCAAACTTTATTTCATATTCAAAGTATTGGTTTACATGTAATTTTCTGATGGGTCCATGCACATTGAGGGAAATGATCGGATTGATATTTTGTTGATATTTTGGTCAAAAAAGAACGCTGGTAAAGGTTCGACCTCCCTCTTAGCAAATCAAAAGTTATGGGGTTGGTGGGGCCAAGAATTAGGGGGTCATGACAAGACCTGTGGAATAATGAGCATAAGGGGAGACTCCTTTGCAGAATGCATAAATCTGTTGGATTGATGGGAGAAGGGGTAACACAAGAAAGGGAGGGATTATATTGGCGCAACATCTTCGCAGATGAAAACTAGTAGGGGTTTTATTTCCCAACTCTACACCACAGTCTAGTCCAATTGGCGGCGGTAATGTACAGTACTGGACTGTCATACGCCGGTCAAAAGTCAAAAGGCTCAGTAAGTATGGAGGGGTTTCTCTTTCGTCGTGTCCCTTCTGTGCTGCGGGGCCGCCCGTGGCTGCTGCGCCTAGTGTCCAGCCGGAATCTCTCCTCGCTAAGGCTGAATATACCCAAGAGTGCCGCGGAAGTGGCTCGTCCCGTCGGAGTTTGTTCCATGATGCGGCTTCCAGTGCAGGATTCCTCGCAAGGCTTGGACGCTGCCTTTCTCGGAGTGCCTTTGGACATTGGCACCTCGAATCGGCCTGGTGCCAGGTAAGGAAAATGAAGGAAATCAGTTGTAATTTATCTGCCCCTAATTTGGAAACACGGAGTGGCGCAAAAGGGACCCGTGCCAACAGAAAAGTGAGTAATAATCAAAAGGCACAGCTGTAGCAGGTTGTAATAGCAACTGAACATAAACTGGTGCTCCAGAAGAGTGGAAAGTGCGAAAAATGTGAGAATAGAATTTGGAATGGTGGAGCAACGTAGACGTTATTTAGAGCTGGGTTCCAAAAGTTGCCAATGTTTAAAGTCCGAACGATCCTGGAGTTTACGCTGAGCTGTAGGAGGTGAAAGACAGAGGTGGGAAACTAAACCAACATGAGAAGATTAGGGCCACGGATGAGCCCATGGGCACGGATGCGTAAATTATGGTACGTCTTCCAGTCGAGGATCGTAAGTTAGAATGCCAGTACAGCTGCTGGGGAAAATGAACACAGCCAATGACAAAAGTTGTAATTGAAGTGTTAATGCCAGCTATGAAAGGACTGAATTGTTTAAAAGCCCATTTAGTTTGGGGTAAGAATTCTGACACCTTTAGTCCGTCTGCCCGTTGTCACTCCACGCACATAATTGATTCTTAACCACCAGCTGAAATATACAACCTCAGTTCAGCTCAGTTCAAAGGTGATAAATGGTAGTTTGACCACATCCTTTGATGACGTAACTATTACTTGCAAACAATCTCTCAACAACAATGACAATTTGTACTTGAATTGCACTTTTAAGGTAGTAAAGCACCCCAAGGAGTTCACTAAAGCTTCATTAAAATACTAATTTTAATGAAAAGTTCAAAGCAAAATTTATTGTCAGAGTACATATATGTCACCACATACAACCCTGAGATTCTTTTTCCTGGGGACATATAAAATGACAATAGGACAGAATGAGCTCAAGTATGATAGGTTTCACAATCCTGCAATCTAATTAAAGAGGTGTTTGATTGCTGGACTCCCTGATACACTGCCACACCATTATCACACCTACACCACAGAAAAGAATTAAGCTTACAGACAGATAGCAAGAACATGACAAATTAATTTAAAGGTATTTGAATGATTACTATCAAATGGCAGTATATAAAGCAGTAATTTATTCATCTATAAGACCATAAGATATAGGAGCAGAATTAGGCCATTTGGCCCATCGAGTCTGCTCTGCCATGTCATCATGGCTGATCCAATTTTCCTCTCAGCTCCAATTTCCAGCCTTCTCCCCATATCCCTTCATCCCATGACCAATGAAGAATCTAAGGAAGGATATCTAAGAAAGGATGTGCTGGTGTTAGAGAGGATCCAGAGGAGGTTAACAAGAAGGATCCCAGGTATATAAGGGTTAACATCAGAAGGGTGTTTGATGGGCCTGTACTCACTGGAGTTTAGAAGGATGAGGGGAACCTCATTGAAATCTGCTGAAAATTGAAAGACCTGGATGGCGTGGACATGGAGAGATGTTTCCAGTAGTGGGATAGTCTAGAACCATAGGGCAGAGCCTCAGAATGAAAGGATATCCCTTTAGAACAGGTTTGAGAAGGAATTTCTTTAGCCAGAAAGTAGTGAATCTGTGAAATTCATTGTCATATGCAGCTGCAGAGACCAAGTCATTGGGTACATTTAAAGAGAAAGTTGGTAGATTCTTTATGAGTAAGGGTGTCGAAGGTTACAGGGAGAAGGCAGAAGAATAAGTTTGAGAGGAAAAGAATAAAGAAGCCATGATTGAACTGCCGAGCAGACTGAATAGGATGTATGGCCTAATCCAGCTCCTGTCTTATGGAACTATGTCAGTGCAGATATGAATATATTATGATTTCTCTCTAAATCTCTGCTTTTAACAATCCATATCACTCAAGTTCCACCATAAGCATAACAATTGCACTTATGTGCCTACCTCTAGTTCCATTTTCTTCATCCTTGAGACATGGTCGTTAATGAGACAAATGTTGCATTTATTGGCCCTAAACTACATCTTGCAACATTTGAGAAGTTGTGGTGGTACAGAATCTTGTGCAAACGTGAACAGACAGCCCACTGTAACCTTGATGTTTAGACTTAGGAGTGTCTTTAAGAATATTCTTAACAACTTCTACTTCTGCACTAAATATAAAATTAAGCAGTACAGAACATTGTAATGTTCTAATTCACTGTACCATGTATATCAGGGTATCTACTAACAATATCTGCATTATGTCAACTTGACATCCACTTGTCATAAACATAAGAGATTCTGAGATGCTGGAAGTACAGAACACACATAAAATGCTGGAGGAACTCAGCATTTGTGGAAATGAATAAACAGTTGACGTTTCAGGCTGAGACCCTTCATTAGGACCGGAAAGGAAGGGGGAAGATACCAGAATAAAAAAAGAGGGGGAAGGAGAACAGGGACAACCAAGAATGTGATAGGTGAAGCCAGGCTGGTGGGGATTGGGGAGGGGGCTTGAAGTAAGAAGCTGGGAGGTGAGAAGTAGAAAAGACATAAATAAATAAAGGCATCTGTTAGTCTTGCGAGACCATGGAACTGCACCTGGAAAGTCTTCATTCTCCAGGGTGCGGGCCTGGGCAAGGTTGTATGGAAGACCAGCAGTTGCCCATGCTGCAAGACTCCCCTCTCCACAACACCGATGTTGTCCAAGGGAAGGGCATTAGGGCCCATACAGCTTGGCACCGGTGTCGTGGACAAAGGACTGGAGAAAGAATCTGATAGGAGAATGGACAGTGGGAGAAAGGGCTCCAGGGTGGTGGTGGTGGGGGGGTGGGGAGTGATAGGCAGGCAAGGGGAAGAGGCTAGAATTAGAAATAGGAGGAAGGTTGGGGGAACTAAAGAAAAAATAGTTAGCAGGAGAAATCAACATTCATGCCATCAGGTTAGAAGCTACCAATATGGCTTATGAGGTGTTGCTCCTCCACCCTGAGAGTGGCCTCATCATGGCAGAAGAGGAGCCATGAGCTGACATGTCAGAACAGGACTGGGGATATGAATTAAAATGTTGGCCAGTTGGAAATACCACTTTTACAGATGGAACAGAGATGCTCGACAAAGCGGTCACCAAGTTTACGTTGGGTCTCACAAATCGGGAGCACCGGATGCAATAGACAACCCCAACAGATTTGTAGGTGAAGTGTTGCCTCACCTGGAAGGAGTGCTTGGGGTCCTGAATCCATCTTGTGCTCCCAATCATTCTATCAGTGAGATCATTACAGTGTCTGATGGCAAGAGGACCCTAGACTGTGCAGCACCTTCTACAATGGCTGTGCCAAGGATACGTGTCCCCCTCAGCATGTACTCCTGTACCTTGTATCAGCTGCCAACATTCCATGCGGATAACTCCTTGCACTGGAAAACCAGCAATCTTCAAGCATCTTTTACCAAGTTTATGATCCTCTAGTAGATGTTTGCCTCAGTTCCCATCCCGGGAAGCGGCCCAAAATACATACGGTCTCATAATGAATATTGATAAGGACCTCTGCATTATTTTACAGACAGTTCACAAGGAGGTGGCTATCTATCTCATCCATACCACAGCTGCCTCGTGCTGTGGGATGAGGACTCCAGAACTGTGAAAACTGATGAGAAACTCCATCTCACCAGCGAAGCAGAGTCTTGGCATTTATTTGAGATTTCTGGTGTTGAGCCAATTTGCAAATAGCTTTGGCAGTCTGTTCAGGGAACTATTTGATAAGATACATCATCTCCTTCTCCCTGAGGCCCGTGATTATATTTTATGTTGATTAATACCCCGTTGGCTCAAGGTCAAGGAGATTTACCTATGGTTTGCATGAAGAACAGCTAATATTGTGTGGTCCAACTGAGTCATCAATTTCTGCTGTCCTCTCCCCCCCCCCCCCACCCCCAGTTACTTGTATATGAACATAACGCCTCCTTTCCTCAAGGATCCTAATATTCTGCAGCTATCACTGTGTACTCCCAGCAGTTCTGGGCTGATTTAGGCCCACAGAGCCAAATAGGGTTCAAAGGAATGAGACATTATTAGTTCCTTCAGGGTCAGAGACTGTTTGCCAATGTTTGAAATCTGTCTGAGGGAGGTTCTGCTGTCTGGGGCCTTTTCATTGTATAGGCCAGCATCAGATTTATAGATCTATCATACAACCACTTGCCTTCTTCCTTAAGGTTACTGATTATAACGTCTCCTCTCTGTGAGCATGGTTCATCCTGCTCTGTGCAGTAGACTCTGGATTGAAGACGATTGTGATGGATCTTGAGGTAAGGACCAAGGTTTATTGGCTCTTTTTCTCTTGGAGTCTCTCCTCAACATCCAGACCCATTGACAGCAGCAGAAGCAGATTTTACATGTCTTATTGATGCATTTCCCACTGGCTTTCTCTCTGGTTGAGATAAATGGCCATAAACACCCACAGCAAACCTCCTTGTGGTGGGCACAATTCCAGTCAGAGAAGCTTTCCCATTGATTCTCATTCACTGTAAATTAGCCAGGGCACCTTGATGCTGCTGCTTTGATATCTAAATCACTCATCCAACATTTAGATCTTTTCTCCACGCTTACACTGTAATGAGACTGAGAGTGGGTAGCCTTGGTAACATCCATCAAAACAGAAGTTAGTAAATGACAGAGAGAAGGTTTTTAGGAATATGGGCAACTGGATCACATTTTACCTGCTTTATGTGGACAAGACTGATAATGTTTTCATCCTTGAGTGGATACTAAAATAATGTGGTTAAAAGTGTGATTGTAGATCTGGGGATCCTTTCCTCTGTTGCATATATTGCAACCTGTTACTTTATGTGGACAAATCAAATTGTCTGAATGATGGTTGGACCTCAGGAGGATTATGAGATGGGTCAACCACTCATTAACAACACCTTGTCTTTTTCACTCACATGCAAGGCAAAGATGAAGTTAGATGTTATTTCTGTTCTTTGATTGCATTGTACCTTACTAAATGAGCCAAGACTAGAGTTTTGGTTTGACCATTGTCAGACAATCTCTTTCATCCTGCATGGTGGCAGAGCTACTTTACAAAGAAGGGTGCCTCAGAATGAAGACTGGATTTCGTTGCTATAAGATGATCAATGCTAAATGGACAGCTATATGCGGCTGCTGGACGGGCAACAATAAGTAGGATGTTTCCCTGTTTCCTTCACAGCTTCTATAGGTGCATTTTGGAAACTTTGTCCTTCAGTTCTCAGAATGTAGCGTTGGTACTGCATCGCTCTTGGAAATCAACTCACTCACCCATTCCGTGTTCTTTTTGCTGTATCAGAATTAAAATGAGCACTGATTTGTCAGCAGGAAGGCACATGTTGCATGCAGTGGGAGATATTCAGCACTGCTTGTATTATGCATGACAGCCTAACAGCGCATCGGATCCATTGTCAGTATAAAGGATCACACTCTTTTAACAATAGTTTACCAGCCTGTTATCACCAATGTCTGTGCCTGATACCTTGTCAGTACTTGAAGGTTAACCTAATTTTATTCCCGTTATATTTTGTTGGAGTAGTTTGGTACAACAAAATGACTTCCATTTCATTGTGTGGCAGCAACTCAATGCATAAAAGCATGCAGACATGGTTAAGAATTTCAGTTGCTGTTCAGACAAAGGATGAGAATGGGGAAGGAATGTGATTTAAATGACTTGGACCACAGAATGATTGGTGGTGCTGGACGGGGTGGTTTGAGTATCTCAAAAACTGCTGATCTCTTGGGATTTTCACACACAACAGCCTCTAGCGTTTGCAGAGAATGGTGCAAGCAGCAGTTCTGTGGGTGAAAACACCTTGTTAATGACAGGAGAATGGCCAGACTGATTCAGGCTGATAGGAAGGTAACAGTAACTCAAATAACCATGTGTTACAATAGTGGTGCGCAGAAAAGCATCTCTGAACACACGACACATCGAACCTTATAGTGGATGGGTTACAACAGTAGGAGACAATGAACATACACAGTGGCTACTTGATGAAACAGGATGTACCTAATAAAGTCGTCACTGAGTATATATAAGACAGGCTAAAAACAGAGGATATGTTTTCTTTCCCAGAGATGACTCATGCAACAGATGGTTTCAGTACAATCTAGTAATCATGGTTGCTATCTCTAGCACTGCCTTTGTATTCCAATTTATATGGTTAACTGAATTTAAATTTATTTGTCACTCTGGTATCTGAATTTGTACCTCCAAAACCTCAGGTTTCAATCTAATTACTGCGGTTATATTCTCATTCATAAATGGCGAGTACTGGAGTTTGCCTTGCCCATCTGATTAGCCAGGTTAGCCAGATCACTTGCCATGATCAAATTCCACTGGTTCTTCTATTCAGTGCTAAGCTCCTATTCTACACAATCCATCATGCAGGATGTCAGTCAAGTCCAAAACATGGGTGAGCAGTCAAAGGCATCCTGTTCAGTGACTGAAGGTGGCTGGCTGCACTATATTTGGGTGTGGTGTTGACTGTGGTATTTGGCAATAATATTTCTCCGCTAAAAGGAAAATTTGCAAGCAAAATGTTAAGTGCTTTAAGTTGATAAAGAAAATTATAAGTGGTATTATTTGCAAATCACAGTAGAATCATCTTTTCTTTTTGCTTCTCTGTTTAGGTTTGGCCCTCGACATATCCGAGCAGAGTCAGCCATGGTCAGAGCATACAACGGTGCTACTAAGGCAGCCCCTTTCGAATCTCTGATGGTGGCTGACATTGGTGACCTCAACGTGAATCTTTATGACCTGAAGAAGAGCTGCAATATTATCAGGGAATCCTTTAAGAAGATTGTATCCGCTGGCTGTATACCCCTCACCATGGGTATGATACTGCATGGCCCCTTCTGTCAGCTGGGGAGAAGGAAGAAAAATTTAATATAGGAAGGCAAAAAAGAATTTTGATCCATGTTATGGGGCATATTAGAAATCACTAATTTTATGTGTTTGATGTGACCTAGGTGGTGATCACACTATAACATACCCTATACTACAGGCACTGGCAGACAAGTAAGTTTTTCTGCTTATTATTGTAATTGGAATGCATGGGACATCCTAAATTCTGTATTTATTTTTAAATGGACATTGAATCCATGAACACTACCTCACTACTTTTTTTGGGGTTTTCTGCACAATATCACTTTATTTTAACTTAACTATTTTAAAAATATTTTATATTTATATATATATATATATAATGTAACTCAGTCTTTTTTCTCTATATTTATTTATCATGTATTTCATTGTACTGCTGCCATAAAGTTAACACATTTCTCCACATATGCCGGTGATATTAAATCTGATTCTCCTTGTACATGCCCGGGGAATGTACGCTGGCCTTTGTTTTACCTGAAACTTTCCCAGTTGATTACTACCCATGCAGAGGAAATATATTTTCCTCTGATCCTTTTTCTTTCCTCTCCTTCCTTGAATATGTTAAACTTTGAGGTTTCTTTCTATAGCTGTTATCCCTTTCAGTATTTTATCCATGGTCACTAATTATGAATCAAGACTGCATTTTCTACCAAAGGAACACCATAGCCAGTCGACTCCCTATGTTGTTCCAGGAGAGGTTGGAGGATATTTGTCAGGGTTGGGCATCCTACTCCGATTTCCCATCATGCGCTACCAGGGCAGTAGTTTTGCACAAGCTGGTTCACAGATTTATGTCAATTAACTGAACGCAGACTTAATGGTGAACTTGCCTCTTTCCTGGAAGGTTGTCTCTGCAATTTACCAGGTAAAATCCTGCCACAAATAGTATAAAATCTAAAGTTGAAGAATATTTGGCAACTGTTCAAATAACTTTATACTTTATTGTCGCCAAACAATTGATACTAGAGCGTACAATCATCACAGTGATATTTGATTCTGCGCTTCGCGCTCCCCAGAGTTCAAATCAATAGTAAATATTAAATGTTTAAATTATAAATCATAAATAGAAAATAGAAAAGGGAAAGTAAGGTAGTGCAAAAAAACCGAGAGCCAGGTCCGGATATTTGGAGGGTACGGCCCAGATCCGGGTCAGGATCCCTTCAGCAGTCTTATCACAGTTGGAAAGAAGCTGTTCCCAAATCTGGCCATACGAGTCTTCAAGCTCCTGAGCCTTCTCCTGGAGGGAAGAGGGATGTAAAGTGTGTTTGCCGGGTGGGTCGTGTCCTTGATTATCCTGGCAGCACTGCTCCGACAGCTTGCGGTGTAAAGTGAGTCCACGGACAGAAGATTGATTTGTGTGATGTGCTGGGCTGTGTTCACGATCTTCTGCAGTTTCTTCTGGTCTTGGACAGGACAACTTCCATACCAGGTTGTGATGCACCCTAGAAGAATGCTTTCTACGGTGCATCTATAAAAATTAGTGAGGGTTTTAGGGGACAGGCCAAATTTCTTTAGCTTTCTCAGGAAGTAAAGGCGCTGGTGGGCCTTCTTGGCAGTGGACTCTGCTTGGTTGGACCAAGTCAGGTCATTTGTGATATTGACCCCGTGGAACTTAAAGCTTTTGACCTGTTCCACTTGTGCACCACGATGTAAATGGGGTCATGCGGTCCACACCACTACTCCTTCTGAAGTCGACAACTAATTCCTTCGTCTTGTTGACGTTGAGGGATAGGTTATTGTCTTCGTACCATGCCTCCAGGTTCTTAATTTCCTCTCTGCACCTAAACTCATCATTATCTGAGATATGGCCTACAATTGTGGTGTCATCAGCAAACTTATATATTGAGTTTGATGTAAACTTGGCTACACAATCATGGGTGTACAGTGAGTACAGCAGGGGGCTGAGTACACAGCCTTGTGGGGCACTGGTGCTCAGAGTGATTGTAGAGGAGAGCTTGTCCCCTATTTTTACAGCCTGGGTCCTGTCTGTGAGGAAGTTGAAGATCCAGCTGCAGACCTGAGTGCTAAGGCCCAGGTTCCGGAGCTTAGGAATCAATTTATTTGGAATGATGGTATTAAAGGCAGAGCTGTAGTCAATGAAAAGGAACCTTGCATATTGAAAAGTAAGAGAAGAAATAACTGGATATGTAGAGAAGGAGGGAAATTAAACACTCATTACTTGCTGTCCGTGATGGTCTTTTGTGTTTTCTTTAAATCAGATATGGTCCAGTAGGACTGGTTCATATTGACGCACATGCAGACACAGGTGATATTTCGCTTGGAGAGAAGATATGCCATGGGACACCATTCAGGCGCTGTGTGGATGAGGGATTGCTTGACTGCAAACGGGTAGTACAGATCGGGCTCCGGGGTTCAAATTATGAACCAGATGGTTATCTTTGGGGCCGAGAACAGGTAACATATTTTCCCCCTTATAGTGCTTATAATGTGGCTATCTGGTTGGTCAGGTGAACTCGAAGTGTTTCTATTCATTTTTCCATACTTATCTCCTTTGACTTTATTTTCTCCTAAAACATAAGAAATAGGAGCAGGAGTAGGCTGTTTGGCCCATCGAGACTGCTCAGCTATTCACTATCATGGCTGATCTGGCCATGGACCCATCTCCACCTTCCTGCCTTTTCCCCATAACCCTCAACTCCCCTACTAAGCAAAAAATCTACCCAACCTTGTCTTACTGAGGTAGCCTCCACTGCGTCATTGGGCAGAGAAGTCCACAGATTCACCACTCTCTGGGAAAAGCAGTTCCTCCTCATCTCCATCCTAAATCTACTCTCGCAAAGCTTGAAGCTATGTCCCCTAGTTCTAGTCCCACCTACCAGTGGAAACAACTTTCCTGCCTCTATCTTATCTATCCCTTTCATAATTTTATATGTTTCTGTAAGATCTCCTCTCATTCTTCTGAATTTCAGGGAGTACAGTCCCAGGTGACTCAATCCCTCCTCACAATGTAACCCCCTCATCTCTGGAATCAACCTGGTGAATCTCCTCTGCACCACCTCCTGAGGTCAGCTGTCATTCAGTTTGTGCAGGTGCCCCTGCCCAACAGTACTTTTGTGAATCTGTGCAAGGAACTCTTGTTACACATATTGAGTAATTTCTCAAGGCCCAGCCTGACTGTTTTGTCCCACAGCAATTTTCGTTTACTCAAGACATCAAAATAATTAAGAAAACAGTTTTTAAAAAAACCTAAACAGCCTGATTTCTTGCAGACCTGAAGTGATCAGATTTGGCTTCTATTGTGTGACTTCTCAGGGGTGGATGAGCACTTCCCCATGTGGTTGTTAACTGATAACAAAGCAACCCCTATTTACCTCTCTCACAGTAAAGATAGCAAGTTTTATCAGTTAAGGAGTACAGCACAGTGACATGGCTGGTGCATGATGATAAGTGGTAACCAGGCAGCAAAACGTTAAAGACATAATAATTGGAATTTTTAACTATTCTGTTATAGATTAGGATAGCAAAAACACGGAGTAAAAAGTTGGAGGAGTTTCTGAAATTTGTTCAGGAGAACGTTTTGTGGCCCAAGGTATAAGACAGTGTTGCAATTAGACCAAGTGGAGCAAACATCAGTGGGGGAGCATCCAAGAAACAGTGATCAGAATCAAGGAAAGTTAAAATAGCAATGGGAAGGAATAAATTACACACCAAGTTAAAACTATGCAATTGAATTAGGGACCATTAAAGTGGCATGTGAATAGATCTTGTTCCTGTAAACTGGAATCAAAGTTTAGCAGGCAAAACTGTAACTGAAGGGGGGGGGGGTTAGTAGCTTCGGGTGGAAATGTTTCATCTAGGTACATTCTCATGATGGAGCAGGATAGCGAAATTAAAAAGCAGAGGTTTCTAGATGACCAAAATGAAGTAAACAGCAGAGGGGAAAAAGATCATAAATGTTATTTTGTTCACAGAAGTATGGGCCAAATTCATTACATGATGGTAGAATGGAAGAAAGAGATGCAAATAGAGAGCATGAGCAAGGAGGCAGCACATAGAAAAGGGTCCATAAATATTAATCAAGTACATGAACAGGGAAAATGTTGTAAGATTCAAAACTGTTATAGTGAGGGGTACAACCAAGTTGTTAACAGAAGGAAAAGTAGGTTTGAAACAAATCATGTAGTACATGTAGTCAGTTCATTTAAACCCATGGTTTGTAATTGTTCAAGAAAAATAAATCTATCAGTCCTTTTGCCCCAGGCATTTATTGTTTGCAGGGTTTCCGTGTGGTTACTGGACAGGACTGTTGGCTACGTTCCCTTGCTCCACTAATGGATGAGGTGAGGCAGCAAATGGGAGATGGCCCTGTGTACATCAGTTTTGATATTGACGGACTGGACCCGGCCTTTGCACCTGGAACGGGAACTCCCGAGATTGCAGGTCTTCAACCAAGCCAGGTAACTAAGCACAACAAGTACTCCACGGTAGAACGAACCATGCTTGACAAGTGGGTTCAAGTGAGCTTTTCCAAAGTGATAATTTGAAGATTAGTTTTCAAAGATTCATTTTCACAAAAGTTTTTTAAAAAAATCAGATTAAAGGTGATAATGTCAATTTGATTGCTTTTTCTCCCACGGGCAGATTAGTAAATGTGTTAGGTCCTTTTCATTGGTATTGGTCCTCACAGGGATTACGGGAGAAGAATCTTCTGTCTTCAAGTAATGTTGCAGAATATTTTATATAACCACTAGATGGGGTTCTGAATTAAATCTCATCTGAAGAAAGCCCTTCCATTGTGCTGAATGCATTCATTGATTATTTGATACCTGAAGCACTCGACTCTACAGAAAAATTAAGAACAGGAGTCAAACACCCACCTCCTCTGGCTTACTCGACCATTTAATGGGCTGATTGTATCCTTATCTACATTACCACTTCCAGCAAAACCTCGATTTTATTCTCTAGCTATCTCTGCCTTAAAACATATTCAAAGACTCTGCTTCCTTCTGAGGAACGTTCCAAGGACTCAAGACTCTGAGAAAAAAATAACTCCATTATTTTGATGTTATAATTTTAACCAGTGAACTCTAGTTCTAGACTCTCCCACTCAGGTTCTAGACTCCTGTTGACTTCCACTCCACGTCTATCAAGCCTTCTCAGGATCTTATTTTTAAATTAAGTTCTTTCAGTCTTCTAAACTCCAGCAAGTACAAGCGTCATTAGTCCTAACGTCTTCCACTTCAGATATTAAGTGTGCTAAAACAATCTCTGAACTGCCACCAATGCAATAACATTCTTCCTCGAATAAGGAGACTAACACTGTTCTCCAGCTGCAGTCTCATCGGCACCTAACATAAAAGAATAACTTCCACCTCACAATGAACACCACTGTTAATTTCCTAATTATTTGCTGTATCCATGGTTTAAACAACACTGCCTCCAACCTAAACAGATAACGAACCAACTTTCCAATTGCGTGGCCACCAAAATATGTGAAACATTAGAGAGAGCGGTCTTAACAATATTACAGGTTAAAAGGAAGACTTCTTGGCTACTCAGATCATTCACGAAATTTTGCATGTAATGTGGAAATGGAAAGAGGCTCCTTGTGTGTTCACAGGCTTTGGAAATTATCCAAGGGTGTCGGGGGATGAAAATAATCGGCTGTGATTTGGTTGAGGTTGCACCGGCATACGATACTTCTGGTGAGAAAACATTCAAATTAAATTTCATATCAACATATCTGCGGAATTGTGCAAAGTGGACCTAACAGAGGTAGTTATTCATAATTATGAAACTGTCAAATGCCAGCTTAGATGAGTTAGTGGTATTTGCCATTGAAGTGAACAAAGTACATAAGCACAGAGTGGTGCGTTTGAGTGAGGCCCTAGTGCTAAATAAAGCAAATTGGAAAACCCGTTTTGTGAATTCAAAGAAAGGAAAATGGTGGGTGACACCCTCGAGCTTCCCTGTTGTATATGACTGATGGTTGAGCCCTTCCCCACGGTTTCCAAAAACCCAGGAAAACTAACTTGTATATGGTGTCAGCACCACTGCCAAGAGGTGTTAAAATGAAGAATAAATAACAATAGTAATATTGCAAACGTATGAAAGGAAAAAGAATTCATGCCATTTAAGTGTATCTTTTTCTTTCAGGTAACACAGCTCTGACAGCTGCCAATCTGCTCTTTGAGATGCTTTGTGTTCTACCTAATGTTAAGTATTATTGAGATTTATGGGTTATTTGGGTTAAAATGATAACACAAGCTCACGGTGGAGATTCACCTTCTTACAGTCAAATCCATTTTATAACAGCTCTGTTCAACTTAGTATGTACACAATAGGAGATATAATAAAGAGAATCTTTAATGTGCAGTAACACGGTGTGAAGCTTTAACTAACTTGCAGTGCAGCGCACACCACATGAAAACTGAATATGCTATGTTTGCAGAATGGCTATGTTTATAAGCCAAGATTATATTAATATTACAAATGCTTACTTAAAATAATCTAAACTGCAGTAATTCCTTATCACAGATGGGCAAACTTAAAGTATTTCTGGTCATGAATAACTCTTTTAATATCTATATGCAGTACAAGTTCTCTGCAGGTTATGAATACCTGACATATGAACAGCTGTACATATGCATGAGCATTTGGGAAATTGGCAGGTTAAATTTGTCAGCTGCTGCAGGCATCTTCTGCCACATGAGAACTCATTTGTGGCTACAATTCTGACTTGCAAACTGTTTAGATTATTGACATGTTCACAGGAACAGAACCTTGCCACTAACCTAATAGCAAACTAAACTCAAGGTCTTCCATTGCTTTACACACAAGAGATTTCGCTGAGCTGGAAATCCAGGATAGCACACAAAATGCTAAGGAACTGAGCAGGTCAGGGAGAGGAATAAATAGTTGATACTTTGTACTGAGACCCTTCATCAGTTTGGCTTGGACTGAGCATTTTAAGGGCTCCATTCAGTACCCCTGTACAAGAGTTTCCTTCAATAATAAACCATGGTGCTTTGGGAAACACAATCTGCAGACAGATCCGCAGAGAATAGACGGTGCAGATCAAAGCAGATGAGGTAATGGAATAAAAAGATGTAATGGCTGTTCATTAGATCAGAATGAAAGAATAGGTTGTTCTTTGCTTTCAGCATCCTGTGCAGTGTGACCCTAACTTCTAGATTGACTTTGGATGTATCTGTTGCTGGCTGGAATATATGGACCTCTGAGGTACTCACACAGAAGGGGCAGCACGGTTGCGTAGTGGTTAGCATAACGTTATTACAGTGCCAGCGAGCCGGGGTTCTGTAAGGGATTTATACGTTCTCCCCAAGACTGTCGTGAGTTTCCTCTTGCATTCCCGAGTCATATGGGTTAGTAGGTTAATAGTAGACAGGTGCAATTGGGTGGTGTGGGCTTGTTGAGCTGGAAGGGCCTGTAACCCTAAACTATAGATTAAATTATTACTTTCATGGGCCTTTTATGCATGGATTTAGAGAAATCGTGCAAGTAATGACAATTCAGTTTTCTAACATGTATATAGGTCTCCACAAACACATCTCACCCAAAATATGGCACAACTGTACAACTTTTAATTTACCGAAACACACCAGACCATAGTAGACTGTATAAGTATACAATTTTATCAAGGGCACCTTCTGAGGTTTTAATTGTGCAATTTTTTTTTTTTTGAGTACAGCTAATTACTTGCAAATAAATATAAATGTTATTCTATTTAAATGAATGCCTACATTTTGCATATTTAAAGTGGCATATAGTGTCAGAGACATTCAGTGGTGCAAACAATGAACTTTGGACTAGAACTGTATATCAATTCAAATGTTGCAAAATTTTAAAAAATGAGATTCTTTTGTAAACTTATTTTGTAATAACTGAATGGGTAAAGACACTAGCCCGTGAAGTATTAAAGCACACAGGACAGATTATTGCAAGTTTTACCCAGTGATAGCCAGGAGAAAGTTAAACACAAGAGATACATGAAATCCACAGCAGCACACAGAAAATGCAGAAGGAACTCAGCAAGTCAGGCAGCATCTATGGAAATAAATAAACAATCGATGTTTCGGGTCGAGACCCTTCATCAGGACTGAATAAGGAATCAGAAAGTTAATATTAAGGACTCTCATGTCTAATCAGTATTGAGAGATCACTGTTAAAAAATAGATTGGGCCAGGACAGGATTAATTTTGTTTTGTGCAAGTGGAGGTCACTATGTATGAATGGTCAGCTGAGTCTCTTGCAGAGAGGGACATAAAAGTGAGACAAAAAGCCACTGTAGATATGATCTAAGACTCATGGGTGTCATGCCAGGAGTGACATATCAGAAATTTGAACAGTATGAAATAATATTTTTCGTAATGTTTTTACTTTAAAGAAATTTCATAAGCAAGAGGATATAAACTCAAGCCTTAGCTAATGCAGCAGATGACGGGTAAAAACAAAAATCAGATACGTACTTTAAATACAACTGAATTCCTGAGCAGATCTGAAATAATTGAACTATATTTGAAAGAAAGGTTGGTCAGAAGGAGCATTTTCCCCACAAACTGAAGCGGTGGAAGCTGGGGATTCAAGAATTAGGGGCTCGGTGGAAGTTACCCACCTTCACTAATGGGCACATCAAGCAATCCACTTGACCCATTCTCCTAGCAGGGAAACAGTGCTGGAGAGGATCCCGGGGGAGATACACATCAACTTCAGCCATAGATAAAACACACATTTTCTTGTGGTGCACCTGCTACCAGAAAACTAGCCTGCCTGCTGTGCAGGACTGTTGGTCATCCAGCTACCTTCTGAAAAAAGGATTGTTGCACAATTTTTAGGCCATTATCTTTCACACTCCATGTCTTCTCCAACGCTGATCAACAGGGCATAAATATCCAATATTCTCTGCCTTTATTTCAGACTCCATTCTCTTGCTGTGACACAAATGGACAGCAAGCCAGTTATAAATAATCCTAAACTTCTAAAATTTAATAAATATATTAAATACAGTTTACATTACTTGAATTAGATACTGCTACAGGCAACCGTGCAGAATAAATTATTTTAGTCCATTAGTGAACAGTTATAGCTCAGCTCTGTTAATATTTGATCTAATCTAAAGCAGACCACATGTCCGAACTTTGCTTCCCCAATAGACTTACACAACTTTAATCCAGCTTCCTGTAATTGAGATTTAAACTACAATTAAATTCCAGTTCCAAAACACTTGTCATTCTATTAGTTAGATGCAATGTTTGCCAGGTCAGAAGATTAGGGGTTGTTCAGAAAGACAAATCTGTGTTTGGTTCAAGCATTAAATGATCAACAGTGAAACGCAGCAGGGGTGGAGTGGAAGGGGTTAAACAAGCTTGCATTAAGGAACGCAAGACGAACAAGGGGAATTGAAATATGCCAAGTTTCTACTCCCAATTACCATCAACAGTTCTTGGTAAATGCATCTTAGGGCTTTTGAGGACATTATCGCTGAGTGACTTTGACTCAAACTAACTTTCAGTTCTAATATTTCAGCAAAAGCTACTATTTTCAGGAGGGAGGTGGGGGTAGAAAAGGATACGGTTGGGTAGTGGGGAAAGAGAACAGCTGAAAAGTGCACCAGGCAAAGTACAGTTTCATAAAGACTAACTGGCAACTTCAGAAAAGTCTGCTAACTCAATTCCAAAATAGAGGACAGGGCTAAAATACGCTGCTGAGAAAAAGAAAGCAGCTTTATTTGTTTGTTCTGTGGTGAAGGGAGGGGGAGGAGGTGGGAAGCTGGAGGTAGCTGCCTGTCTATTTTCATTTCCCAATGATTGCTGGTAAACGTACCATGCACAAAGAAGACAGGGGAAGTAGGGGGAAAAATACACAAAACTTGAGGTACAAGAATTCAAGTACTGTACTTATGCAAACTCTGCTATCCATGACTCATATATCATCATTGTATTACCCACCTGCTTTAAAAATTCACTCACTCACCAACTCCCAATGGTTGCAGTGCAATTTAAAAAGAGTTTATTCTTTTCCTGGTCAGACAAAAGGATTGTGTGAACAGAACTTTTAATCGTTCATTTGCCTGGTTCTTCTGTTTCAATTTACATGACTTGTTTTTGTTTCAGCTGTGTAATGCAAAGAGGACAAAATATTATTTAAAAAAATGAGATAGAGTCGTGTACTTCTGCATGATGAAAATGTGGCTCAGATGCAATTCGGCACAAAATGCTACCAAGACTACAGAATATCAGTGAAGCTCAGGCCAAAATGGTACATAATATCGTTGTGGAATCCCTTCAAGCAGCCTGTCCATCCATAGGTTAAGTCTGTTGAGCAGTTGCTTGGTCTGTTTAACAGATGGATTGGAACTAAATGTATGTTGGTGTGGGTCGTCTGTTTCCTTTGTATTAGCTGTCGTGTCCGATCCAGTCCCGCCTTTTGTTGCTTCTGAGCTATTCAGTGCACCATGGTTCTCAACTTCATTATGGAGTTTGGGTTTAAACAGGCAAAAGTATTTCCGATGGCCATTTAGTGCTAATACGTAGCCAGCATAGTTCTGGTTGTGGTGATTTTCATTTTGTTTATCGGAAATTTGGGCAGGGTCCTTGGCATACTCTAACAGATCGTCCAGCCACTTGCGATGTTTTGATAAGTTTAGAAAGGAAAAGTGTAACGACTTATTCCTGGAACAAAAGAAAGAAAACATTTAGAATTGCACAAAGGGAACATCTCAATTTTTAAACAAAATATAGATACCAAGGATAAAACAACTAGAAATTAAAGTATCTCTGTTAAAAGACATTTCAGCTACCACTAAATTTACATCACATTTCTAGGTCAAAATATTGAATGAATGATGAAAGCAAAATAATTGCAATTATACTATTACTCATTTTCCACAGTTTTGATTTCCAGTCTCAACAACAACAACAACAATAGAAAGCTGGCATAGTTCTCCGTGACTTTTAGGTGTTTTACCTTTTGTATCAACTCTATTACTGTTTCCCTACCTCTGATTCAGTTTACACTGATTCCAGCTAAGTATCCTGCTAGTCAGCTTTGCACAGAGCTTGAATTTTTAAACTTTTACCTAACAAATAGAATCCAAGGCTCATCTGGATATCAGAATTTGCAGTTACATTTTTCTTTAAGCATGCTGCATTGATTTTTAAAATGTTCACAAACTTCTGTCCAATTTCCTTTCTTTGTGGATGTACTATTTTGACTCTTCTGAGTTGGTGGGGAGAAGATGTCACGAAACAAACTGTTATCCAATATAGATAATCAGGCACATCCTCTCCATGACCTACTGAATAAGCAGCGGAGCACCCTTTCCAACAGACTCACTCAGCTCTGCTGTCACAAGGATTGTTACAGAAAATCTTTCCTACCACATGCAATAAGCATATACAACAGTTCACCTCTAAGCAACAGGAGAACACACATCATAGTACAACGATCTCCGCTTCATTACTTCATACATTATTATTGCACATTGGTACATTATTATTGTGAATATTATTATTCTGTACACTTATTAATTAAGTCTGTACACCGTTAAGTGCAGTTTTAAATGTTGCTGCTGTAACGAAAGAATTTCCCACTTGGGATCAATAAAGTTCTTATTATTGTTCAGTAGCATGCTAGTGGTGAAAAAACCATAAAAGTGCAGGTAGAAATGAGGAAAAATAAAAAAGGTGTTTGCAATTACATGAATTGTATGATAAAGCCTGAACTTCATAAACTGTAGTTTACATTTTTATTGATTAGTTTCAGTTGCATCTGTGATTTTCTTTATGAATAAGCAAAACGTCTTGATTTTTCTTTTCGTAAAACTCTGATAGAAACAGGATGAAAACAAACTGAACCAAAGATAAAGAAAAATTCAAGCCCTACTTATAGGATTGAAGGCAATCTTATCATCTCCCAGAGTGTAATATTGTAACCTGACCTGCTATTACTCCATTGAGTGACCAAATCCAAGTGAAGGGACCCAAGACCAATTAACAGTAAGGGGGAAACAAATGAAATTGCAGGTGATGAAATAGGAAGCAAAAACAAACACTTGAAGAACTCGGCCAGTCAAGCGGCATCTCCCAGAGATGCTGTCTCAGGAGGAGGAGGAAGTTCAACAAGGGATTTCATTTTGTTGGCACACACTTGAAATGTGACTGAATGCAAATGTGTAAGTATCCCTGATTAATGTACTTACCACATTCACTGTCTGGATCTGTCAAGGAATACAACTTTATGTGATTGGTGCTGCAAGGATAGAGGAAAAAATAACAACAGTGGAATATGGTTCCTCTTCTTGTGTTGGGGCCAGATTAGGTAGGAATAAATAAATCTGTTATTGTCAAGAGTTAGGGTAGGGTAGGATAGGGCACATGAGTGTGCAAAGATCTGATATCAGGCATCGGAATCTTATCTAATGCCTCCCTTCATTCCCCCCACCCCCAACCTGTGCAGACTCTTCTACTACTGTACATGGTCAGTTAATTCACAATTGGCTAGGGACTGCACCAAACTTTTCTAATGATTATAATGAAGTTGCGGAAAGGCGCTGTATTTCCAAACAAGATTTTACAATTTCCACCCCTACCCACCATTACTACATACAAAACTCACCAGGTAACAGGATAGACTTCATGTGCAAACCTTTGTATCAAAATATTCTTTGTAGCATCAGTAACAGCAACCAGAACATTTATGTTTCCAGGCATGAGGCGCACAAGGTTGCTCATATAGTTAACGTAAGTCAGTTCAGTCACTTCCACAAAATCCTGCTCCGATGACCTAATTAGTGAAGGAAAATTCATTACTTAAATAGTGCTATGGTTTCATTTTCAGATTCAATTTTACCTTTCACATCTTAAAATTGAGTAAGAGATAACTGCTGGCCAGGCTTCAAGAACAATATAGTAAAACTCAGAGAATCTGGTACTGTTGAAACTTTACTGAAGAATTTCTAGAGTATTGGATGTTATTTTTTTACAATATCCCAATTTTAATTCACTTTTTCTTAAACGTGTGTTACACAGTTTTATAATAAATGTTCTTAAATGAACCAAGTGAGTGGAAAGAGAGTGAGGGAACTAGTCCCTCAGTGAATGGAAAGGGATCACAGCAAACATCACCAGGTGAGCCACATACGAAACCACTGGGATTTCCAAATGGTTGGATAACTGATTACTAGTTCTACTTGACCTTGAAGAATGATGTCCCCTTAAGACTTTTCATACAAGTTAGGGGGTTGCCATTGTGACGAGAATACACATAAATTAAGATGTTTGCTGGCCTGGGCTAGCACCAGTGGCATCTGCAGTTGGTCTGCCACCTGTCCTCAGGGGAGGTAGAGATAAGGCACACAATGAAGCAGCATTTGGAGGTGTTAATGAAGGAGCCATCAGTCTGGGTATTGTCAAGAGTGGCTCCCCCTTTGAACCCTGAACTGCTTGAAGTGATGGACAGGCGATTTGGAGATGTGTAATGAAGGGACGGGAGAGAGAGCTGTCTAGAGTGGCTCCCCCTTTGAACCCTGAACTGTTTGAAGTGATGGACAGGCGATACTCCAGCAGGGGGATAAAAAGGGACAGGTTCGCTAAGGCAGGACACACACGACACCCCGAGGTAACGAGACCCTGGAAGCAGTGCGCCTCTCACAAGTCGGTGGGAAGTACTGGGCCATAAACGCACAGAGTGGAAAGGTACAATCAGCGGGAACCCGGTGTGTGTCCACCCTCGCTTGGGTGCCGGGTTCACTGCAGAGGATCGACCGCATCTGGAGGAGGGGTCACAGTCGGTGACCTCAGGTGACATCACAAAGGACCCGCCCGAAAGCTGCTTGTGAGCAATATCGCCGGTCTGTGAGTGGAAGCCGTTCTGAATGATCAGTCGTTCTCGTTCTCTCTCTCCCTCCCCCATGTTGTCCATTGCCATGGCAATGATTACTGCGAACTGAACTAAATTGGACTGAACTTTGTGTCACTTTGAAATTGGTCATTTACCCCTAGACAACGATAGAGCTTGATTGATGCTGTTATCTTAATTCTGTGCACATGTGTGTTTATCATTGCTGAACTGTTGCATTTATTATCCTTTCGATTACTGTGTTGCTTGTTTCTTTAATAAAAAATTCTTAGTTCTAGTAATCCAGACTCCAACTGAGTGATCCATTTCTGCTGGTTTGGCAACCCAGTTACGGGGTACGTAACACCATTTAGCAAGATCAACGGAGATGTGACTGTAACTTAAGCTCTGAAATCCTGTCCTGTGAATCTGAGGATTTCAGGTCACCATTCCTTCTTTCACCCTCCATAGATATGTGCCTTTCAGTTCCAGTTTGTTTCTCTTTTTCTTTTCTGTAACCAACAGCTGTATCTCAATGAAGAGTACAGCACAGGAACAGGCCCTTCAGCCCTCTAAGTCTGCGTTGACCATGATGCCAATTTAAATTGATCCATCTGCCTGCACATGGTCTATATACTGTACCGCCAGTTCCTGCTTGTTCACATGCCTGTCTAAATGCCCCCTAAACGTTGCTATCGTACCTGCTTCTACCATTTTCTCTGGCTGTGTGTTTCAGGCACCTACCACTCTTCTGTAATAAAAAAACAACTCGCCTCCTAAAACTTTAAACTTTCATAATGTAATTGCTACCTTGACAACTGTGATCCTTCCATTCATCTCCAAGTGCAACTTTAAAAACACCTTCCATTTACTTTCTCACTTGCCTACAAGAGTCAATGACTGATGTGTCATGACCTTTCACACGCACATGCTCCGAGCTTTCGCAACCTCTGCCAGTGCATCTAACACTAGCACAGCATGACATCAGTGACAATTATTAGCTGATTCAGAGTTGAGGGTTGCCAATAGTGAGCCCAGTAGATCAAGGTTAGAAGTGGGCAGAAATATATACAAATGAATTACATTTACTTGTTCATATGGTAGTACCTTAAATTCTTGGAGGTGTTGGTTTGCTGATTTTTTGTAATATCCGGAACCTTTGCTGTTGCCGGTTCCTCCCTTTTCTGAGATTCAGACCCCCTCTCCAGGTCTATTGGATCACTGAAATATATACCCAAAACCAGGACTGAAGTTTTCAATCTCAAATTCCAGTTTTGTCATACATGCATGTTGGCATAAAAAAAATCTCCAACCAGAAATAAATTTCAAATTAACACATTTAAAAAATGCATGATCAATTTTAAAAATGGACATTATGCTAAAGCTAGAGAAGATATTATATTACTAGGAGACTTATGAGCACTAATAGGTAGGTAACACAAATCCATAAAGGAAATTCTAGGCAACCGAAGGCAAACCCACTAATGGAAGGAAGAATATACAAACCCTACATTCTGAGAAACACATGAACTTGACGGACAGGGAAAGACCAAAGTGGTCCTTTAAGTCCTGCCCCATGAACAGATAGCTCTGTAAAGTTAAAAGAGGTTATAATGTTAGGCAAGGTAGATGGGATGTTCAGCAGCAGGGTGTAGAAACAAATTGTCACAATCTTCAGTAAGGATTTAAACAATGAACGGGCAAGAATGAAACGTTGAAACTTTATAAAGCACTGGTGAGGCCTCACTTGGAGTATTGTGAGCAGGTTTGGGCCCCGTATCTTGGAAAGGATTGCTGAAACCGGAGATGGTTCAAAGAAAGTTCACGAGGATGATTCCAGGATTGAAAGGCTTGTCATATGAAGAGCGTTTGATGGCTCTGGGCCTGTATTCACTAGAATTCAGAAAAATAAGGGGCGACCTCATTGAAACCTATTGAATGGTGAAAGGTTTTGATAGAGTGGATGTGGAGAGGATGTTTCCTATGATGGGAGAGTCTAAGACCAGAAGACACAGCCTCAGAATAGAGGGGAGCCCTTTTAGAACAGAGTTGAGGAGAAATTTCTTTAGCCAGAGGGTGGTGAATCTGTGGAATTTTTTGCCACAGGCAGCTGTGGAGGCCGTCTTTATATATATTTAAGGCAGCGGGTGATAGATTCTTGGCTGGTCAGGGCATGAATGGATACAGGGAGAAGACAGGAGATTGGAGCTGAGAGGAAAATTGGATAGGTCATGATGAAATGGCAGAGCAAACTCGATGGGCCAAATGGCTTAATTCTGTTCCTTTATCTTATGATCTTATGGCCTAGAAATACAAATAAATACAAATTGTGCTAAAGTTGTGTGTCAGAGTGTCTAAGAACTGAAAATTCTGTTTTGGATAATTACAACGTCAAGCTTCCAAACATTTTGTTTCAATGCAGCACAGTGATTTGGATCAGCACCAATGTATACAAGTTTCATGGAGGGAAATGAATACAAAGGTATTGGTCTTCCCAATTTTTAATTGGAGGAAAGACTGGATTCTGAAAACACAAAATAACAGTGGATGTTGTTTCCCCATGCCAACAGTCAACATATTAGCTTTAACACCAACTGCCCACTCTAGATAATAGACAGTAAAAGTAAAATCAATGTGATAAAAACACTTCTTCTTGGGTACTAATTATTAGCACTACATTCATAATTTAATTACAAAAATAATCACATTTGGATCTGTGATTGAAACTGCACGGAGCCACATTCGAAGACAATAAAGGTTGTGACAAAAACAAGTAGCGCAGCATCGATGGAGAGATACACAGAATTAGCAACTCAATGTCTCACTGTCAGTAGAATATTCCATTAAACAGACATAAATACAAATAGGTGGCACGATCTACTCCCAGTTATATTTTAACTGACTAGAATTGGGAGGTTGTATCCAAAAGCTTCAATCACAAATGAAATACACACAGAATTTCACCAAGAAATGATTGCTAGAGCAATCTAACTCAGGTTGAATTACTTTTGTCAAAAAAAAAAGAAACACAACAGACATTGGATCAAATTACTATACTTTTGTCCCATCTTGATGCTTACTTGGTCTACTGAGCATTTCCAGCACCACATTATTAACAAAATGGTGGTCTCTGCCAGCACCACCGTGGTACTGAGAAAGGAGTTGTTTATTCTCACCAGGCTGACAATGTTCAACATATGCTTTCTCTGCAATATGTAATTAATCCCATTTGCTCTCACGTTCATTTTCGCTACAGCACGTAACTTAATCCTGTCTTCGTCTGCCAATATTCCTGAGTTCAGACAGATGGGTCATACAGTTTGAGGAATTTGAACAAGAAGAAAAGGATTTTAAAATCAATGAGAGCACATGCACAAAATTAGAAGGCAGACTAAAGTTGACAGTTGTTGGAGAGCAGAAAATGGGAGCATTGGGACAGTTGACTCTGGAGTTAAACGCTTGAACAAGACCTTGAGAAGTAAATGGGTTGGGGTAAAATCTAAAACAGGCAACACTACGAGTTGATCCAGCTTCTAATTCTTTATGACGAAGCTGATGTTGTTAATATCCCAGCTTCCCTAACCGAGGTTACAAAAACTCAAACAACATGAAACTGCGATCAGTAGTGAAAAAACAAAGCTTATTGGAGGGATACTTTAATTCACTCAAAGTCACACTACAGTTGACTACAGAATCAGGTTCATCAGCAACGGACAAGGAGTGAATCAGTGGGAGAGTTAAGACAGAAATTAGCAAGCTGGAACTCTCTCATCACCAGTAAAAATGTGGAATCTGAATCTATCATCTACATACAGCATGATAAGAAATCAAACAGATGCAAGGATGGACGTTGCGGGGGGGGTGCTGGGGGAGGGAAACCTCAAAGATAACCAAGTGGATTTTCTGGTCATGATTAGATTTGCAGCAATGGAACAAAGAAATGCCATTCTCACTTAGCTAGAAAATAGAAGACAAAAGTTAAAGAAGAACAATAATGTTATTTGTATTAAAAGCTACCAACAGCTGCCGTGTGATCGTCATGACCACAGACTGATCCTTTAGCATTAATTTAGAATTCAGCAAGCACAACCATTGAGTTGCAAGAAAAGTGGACAGCTATGAGGTCAACGGTCAGGAGCATTGCCTTTTACTCCATCAATGCAGGCAACGGTTATGTGTAACTGCAGGCAACACAAACTCTGACTCCTCTCCAGTCCTACAGTCTCCCTGCCAGCTGAGCTTTATGTCCTCATGAATACTACTCCAGCTCTTCGTCAATGAAGAAAGAATGAGATAACTCTGGGTGACAAAGGATTTGGTTCATCTTTTGATGCTCCTTTGTACAGAAAATAATTTTTGTTCATATTTCTTCATTTGAATTAGCGTTTCCCTCCACTGGCCACAACATAACCGTTAACTTTTTTGTGCTTCAATGATCACCTCTGCACAGAAGTTCATTTGTAATGCCCTCTGACAAAATAGTTCCCTTGTGAAAGGAAGGAGCATCTTAGTAGCCCAGGGCTCCTTAGTCATTCCAGAAAGATGGTAGGTAATTTTGAGGTGATATCTGACACCCATCCCTCTGTATTCCATGCCTTCACCCCAAGTAATGTTAGCAAGAAGCATCTGTTGAGGATTCCTTGTGAAAAATCAGCTAAAACCATGCTTCAGAAGAACACTGTGATTTCTTCCGCTGCTTACTCGATACTGCGGCCTCCTGGCAATGACCCACAGGCACTAAATAAATAACTTAGCAAGTATGGACAAATAAAAATAAATGCAACTACATTGAAAAACAATTAAGAATAAAGAGACAATCTGGCGCCTGCATTCCTGCATCATAGCATTGTAGTCCAGAATCCTCAACAGATACCTCTTGCTAACATTACCTGGGGTGAAGGCATGGAATACAGGAGGATGGGTGTCAAATGTCTCCTCAAAATTAACTATCATCTTCCTGGAAGAATGCAGTATTTACTCAGTTATTTGACTAGCACTAGGCTACTAAGATGCTCCTTCCTTACAGCATTCAGCATGCTTGAAAGTCAACCAACTGATGAGTGCATTCAAAAAATGTGCTACTTAAGTATACTGGTGCTTTTCTGCATCTCGGGTCACTGTGAGCTTTAATAGTTCTCAACATCTTTGACTTACCCACCCAGAATTGGTTGATTAAGTGATAAACTACCATATTGTTGATAAGAACTCAGCGAGGAGGCAAAAAAACAGTTCTGTGGTTAGACAAAGGAGCAGAACATTATCTTCTTGGTTGACTTACAGATCAACTGGCCAAAGGCCAGAGAGGTAAGGCAGGTCACAAGATTAAAGAGAACTACATGACTGCAGTTTGCGTTAATCATTATGAATCTGGAATTACATTGGGGCCAATTCTACCTCTCAAATCTCTCATCTCTGCCAGCTGAGACAAGACTTTCACAGTGAGCTATTTCCTGCACCCTGAAAGCATTTCCTCTTCCATCCAAACTACCTAAACCAGCAAGCTTCAAATGCAACCTTAATGCATAATCTCCATTCGAATCACATTATTCATCTCTTACTGTATTTGCTTCTTATAAGTCTACATGTCTCCCATCAGTCTATGCTGTGAATCCTATCCTCTATACCATGCTCCTGATTTCCCCTTCTCCTTCATGTACTGTATCTCCACCTTTTCAGCCTACGCTCACTCCTTACTCCCCAACCTATCGCAGGCTCCTTTTTCTCTTTGCTCCTGCATCCATCCTCCAATTTTATGTTTTATCTGGGAACCCATCAACCCCCATCCCATGCTCTGCTCCTTCTGTGCTCTTAATGAAGAAGTTACATTCAATTTGCATTTCAACATTGTACATCTCTTACATGATGATCCAGCTTCATCCCCAACCCCCACTAGAAATCATGTAGCAAGTCCATTAGTATTCCAAAGAGAGCAAAAACAACTTTAAATTTTGCAAATTGACATTCGTAAAACTCAAACCTTGCAAACTAAAACATTAACCAGCTTGTTCCCTTTCAGCTGATGACCTCCAGTTACTCAGTGACATAAACCTGCACATTGCTTACCCAAAAGCTTGAATGATGAAAGCTCCAAGCAGAATGAAAACCACAGAAAAAAGCAGAGAAATCAAGGGCATCATCTCTCTCCTGAAGTAGAAAAAAATAAAATTAGCAAAGTCCGTTTTATTAAATTTAATATTAGATACTTATTCTGTAACCCACCTCTACATCTCCTTCAGACTGCACTTTTGTTCCCTCATTTATCCGGTTTTTCCGTTTCTGTCATCCTAATTTTATTCTATTTAATTCTTCCACCTTTCTGTCAGACACCTTTCCTTGCATTCTCCTTCTCCTTCCTTTCTATGATTCAGAAAACTTGTTTGTCTTCAACATTTCCAAAATCTCAACTTGAGATATTAACAGTTTCCTGAAAATATTAAATAATCTTTGTTTCTTTGCAACAGAAGCAGACCTGACTGACCTGCTGGGTACCTCAAGCATTTTCTGTTTTCACTCTGACTTTCACCATTTGCAGCATTTGACACAAAGAATGCATCAACCTCCTACATTCAGTAGCTTTAAAACTTTTCTCCTAGCATAGGATATTGATACTTTGGTAAGGCAGGTTTTTTTTTTAAGCTCCAGATGCCCAATGATAGATATTCTAACTAAGTGGGGTGACCTGTTGAGCACTTCCTGCATTTTTAGATTTTACCGGCATTTATTTGTGTTTGAACATTGAAAGAAACATTAGGTTCTGTAGGAAATATTACCGTCAAACTTAATCTTATTCTCCCTATAGTTCTATAATTGCAAAATTTCCACTGGGGTAGAGGGAATTACAGAAGAGAAATAAGATCCGGAAAATGCTCCAGTGAACATATTAACAAGTGTCTCTTATTCAGATTTCAAATGACATTGCAAAATGCTTTTGTCACTTTTGTCACTTCAGAATTTTAATATTTATGGTTTTGGATTTTAGCTCCTTCCTAGCCCTATGATAGCTCCCTGACATTTGCTCCATCTCTGGTAGGGATTAGTTTACGATAAGCCACTTTAATTATTGTTGGCATTAATACCAGCCACTTACCAGTTCTGAGTGAACCCAGAATCCCAGATTTGCAATGCATAATCTCTCATGGCATACAGCCAGCGTAAGGGGAAAACCTGGACAAAGAATATACTGGGTCTGAGTTTTACAAAACAAGTCGGTATCAACTAATACTACAGATCTCTGCTGCATACATATTGAAAGGTTATTTCTAAAGCAAGAACTTTTATTTAGCACTTCATCACACACACTACTGTGCAAAAGTCTTAGGCACCCTAAATTTTTAATATGAATTCTGTTTTAGATGTTTTTGTCTCTGCATTATTATGTCAATAGCCAAGAGCAAATTTTAAATTTCCAAGCATTCATTTTCCTAAAATTTAAAGGTTACAGAGAAAAATTTTACATTTTGTTGAAGTAACATATTAAATAATAAACCACTCTTCAAATAAAAATGATTACTTTGTAGGTATATAGCCCAGAGCATGATTAAACAAAGATATCAGGAGCTAATGATCAATGGCATAATGAGCTGCATGAACTAAATTGATTAACTGATTAACAGGGTTGTATATGGTGACATATATGTACTTCGATAATAAATTTACTTTGAACCCTTTTTTGCACTTGTGCTGATTTACCGATACAAGGTGGACTGCTTCAAAAATTTATACAGATAAATAAAGACTCTTGGCAGCTATTCTGAAGGCTAGATGTCACAGGATAAACCAAAACTTCATACACTTATGAGATAAATAAAATCCAAACTGATTGAGTACATTTCTGTGTCGGTTAAAACAATCAGTTCTGAAGGTTTGCTTTTAAAATGCAACACAGGAGAGTAATCTAAAGTTTCTTTAAGTCTTAACTGTTGATTCATATTTTCAAGGCCTCCCATATAGAATGCCTAGATGGACAGCAAAACCTGAATTTTCTCTTCTCCATTTTCTTCCCTGGCATTGCTCTAAGCACTGCTGGTAAACGCAGTGCATCACCAACAGTGTGTTCTTTGTATATCTGTAAAATACCACCCACTACCAATGCATGCTAAACAGAGACTATTATCTTTGTGACACAACAGATTATCATTATAGAATTATAATATAGCTGGATGCAGCTAAACCATTAGGATCAAAATACTTATTACTCTATATGCAACAGAATTTGCTAAATGGCTCCTTGCGACATTATGGAAATTTAAGAGGGCAGCCGTTAGCCTATTAAACATGTTAATAGTTGTACCAACACAAGCTATGGAGGGAATCTGTGAGGGAAATGAACTGTTGATGTTTCGGGCCAAGACCCTTCATCAGGACGAACGAGGAGGAGGATGGTGTGAAATATAGAAGGGAGTGGTTACCAGAAACTTTAGCTGTAACATATATTTGTAGACAGCAGCAAATGTTTTATCCAACCACAAACCAGTTCTCTAGTATCCAGAACCTTCCAAAATGTTGGCTGATACCAATTTTACTTGTTAATAGAATTACATCACATCAATCCAGCATGCAAACTAATCTTATTTTGCTCAGTTCACAGCTTCATGAAAATCACAGATAATATTAGAGACCGACATAACCACTCAAATAAGAGTGCAAACCATTCAAGTGCAAAATACTTACAGGTGCAAATTCGTCATTTAGTTCAGGCAAAATGGCTTCATGGGAGAAGAATGTGTGGTGCCCCACTTCTAATAACTGATTCACCTCAGTAAAAAGTTGGATTTTATCTCCTTCGCTTCCATTCCATCCATTTTCAAGCAATTTATAGAACACTTTTCCTGGAGTAGTGCTTTGCTGTAGAATCACAATCTATCCAATAGATATTTAAAATCAGTCAGTGGTATTTTATAAAAACACATCACTTCTTTAAAAAGAAAGCCAGCAAGAACTATAATGAAACACAGTAACAGGGTACATCATTAGATAAATGAATTGATATATCTTCCAAGCTGAAACACTAAAGTTCTCCCACAAATACAGCTGGCTGCTTTCATCGTTGTGTTTTTATATACCTTGAAATATGTATTTTTCAGAACCAGCAAACAAGATGATTGATTTAAGGCAAAAAGTAGTAAAAGCTCTTTCCTGATAATTTATGTTTTTGTTTTTAGTTGTGGTGAGTTCTGCTTACAGAATATTATCTAACAAACTGCAAATAGGGAAGGGTTTTAATAGGAGCAATAATATGATTCTGAAGAACAAGCTCAAAATCTTCATTAGAATACAACAGCACAACTGAACTTTCTATAACTTTAAGCAGTGGGTTGGAAGCTGTGGTTTGTGCATTGGACCAAAGGATCATTTCAAACAGGAAAGCAATATCTGAATAGACGGAAATGCAGCTATGTATGTGATTCTATTTTGAGTTGGCACCTTGGGAAATTTTCAAAAGTATTTTCATTAGTTGGGAAGCCCTTTGGAATGTGGGGAGTTTCATTTGAAGGTAATTTATCCTATTCAATGACCCTCAATGAAATGGCTTCTGTTTTCTCCTAGCAAAGATGAAACATACAATTTAAGATTCATTAATGTCTTTTGCATCAATTAATTTAAAAATAGCAGAAAACTGAAAAAAACTTACTTTGGATAATATACTAGACAACAAACTTGTAAACAAAGTTTACAGTGTTATTAATATATAATGTTGGAAATTACTCCTGCTAATAGAAGTGTGAGAATATTTATTGGGAAGAACATTGCATTCATTTACGTGACATTCCTTCATTCATTACTACCAGCAGGGAGGAGGTACAGAATGCGAAGAGCCACATACAACATTTTAGGAGCAGCTTCTTCCACTCTGCCACTAAGTTTCTGGATGGTCCACAAACACTACCTTGCTATTCTTCTTTCACACTACTTATTTATGGTAACTTAGAGTAATCTTGTACATCATGCACTGTACTGCTGCCACAAAACAACAAGTTTCACAACCTATGTCAGCAATGATAGACCTGATTCTATATTCAGTGGACGTACAAACATAGTAGTGGAACAATTCAAAAAGCAGACAGAAGAAAAAGAATCTATCACATTCTTAATGACTTGCCATCCAGCAGCTGGGGTTTGATCCTGACTTCTGGTGCTCTCTGTGAAGAATGTGCATGTTCACTATGTGACTAACTGATGTTTAGTTTGCTCCCACATCCCAAAGGCATGTTTATTGTTAGGTTGTTAAGTTAATTTGCCACTGTGAGATGTTGCTTGTGCAGGCAAGTGGTAGGATAATCAATAGTGTTCATAAGCAGGGATGAGAAAATAGTGTACAGGTTAAAAACAAAAGTGGGCAGTGGATTTTATGGAGTTGGTCCAAGAGCCAGCACAGACTGGTTTGGTCAAATGTGCTCAGCACCTCTGCTCCACCCGTCAAAAGCAGAACTCCCAGTTGACGAAACATTTTAATTCTGATTGCGATTCCCTTTCCTATTCCGACATGTTGGTCTGTGGCCTCCTGTAGTGCCAAGATGAGGCCACTCTCAGGGTGGAGGAGAAACACATTATGTTCTGTCTGGGTAGACTCCAATCTGATGGCATGAATATAGATTTCTCCTTCCTGTACAAAAATATTTCCCCTCCCCGTGTTCTATTCCCCACTCTCTCCTTTTACCTCTTCTAACCTGTCTGTCATCTCCCCCTTGTGCCCTTTCTCCTATTTTCCACTCTCCTCCCCTATCAGATTCCTTCCTCTCCAGCCCTTTAGCTTTCCCACCCACCTGGCTTCACCTATCACCTTACAGCCAGCCTCTTTCGCCTCCCCCCACCTTTTTATTCTGGCATCCTCCCCCTTCCTTTTCAGTTCTGAAGAAGGGTCCTGGCCTGAAACGTCGACTGTTTGTTCATCTCCATAGGTGCTGTCTAACCTGCTGAGCTCCTGCAGCATTTTGTATGTGTTGGTTTGGTCAAATGACTTCCTTTTTGAGTGTTAAGGGAAAGATAAAATGTAAAGACTTCACTCTTCAAAGGACATTTAATTTTATAGCTCCAGCTACTGGACTTCATCTTCTATACTCTATGATGGCCATGAAAAAGAAATGACAAACACTGATAAATTTATCAAGCAATATCTGACTTAAAAGTGGATAAAGTTTGTTATTCTACTCACATTTGATGTGGCACCACTTCTCAGTGCTGGTGGGAGTAAGGCATTAATAAAGGCTTGTTGACGTTCTGGATATACGTATGCAAATCTTAGAGACTCTTTAGGATTTACAGAGGCAAAGGAAATAAAGGAGTAGTGTGGGGTTTTCAGCTTAAGTTTCTCTCCAATTATTAGCAGGACACAGTACCTGCAAAATTCAAGTGAAATCAAACATATACTATAGCTCAGCCATGGTAGTTTTGAAAACTCATGAAAACTTTTGAAAAGTTCATGTAGCAGGAGCATAAAGAAGCCTGAATGGCAGAGGTGGTGCACTGGCTCATCAACCACCAACCTGCATTGTCAGATACACCATGCCCCACCTGTGAGAATCTGCAAGTCTCACAATGAATGCCCTTCTGTGTCACTTCAGAACTCACAAGACCAAAGTGAAAGCAAATCATTCTTGATCAAAAAAAACCACGTTAAGCACAATAATTGTTTGCAATTCACTCTCTCAACTAGGCTGTGTTACTCATGAGAAGATAAATAAAATGGATGCAAATTAGCAAAACCCAATAAGGAAAATACCCATCATAGAATGGATGATATTTGATAGCTGATACCTTTATTACAGGCATGAACTGCTGTTTTGTTGAATTTTCATACTCCACAACATAACGACGATGAAAGGGTTACTTCTGAACAGTAACTCACATGTGTTTTGCTGTCATAGAAATCCATGGTGTCAGTACCAAATTCCCAATTGGCACCAATATACCTGGAGGCTCCCTTGGCCCCCTGATAGCACCGATTTATAAATTATATTGCAATAGTGAGCTAGGGATATTATGTTTCCTTGTATTCTCCAATCATTTCTCTTGAAGATACTAGCACTCACTGGGTTGCAGTTTTGCAGAAGCTGATTTGCCCTTTCCACTGTTTCAATTAGTGAGCGCTAAAGTAATGCAAAAAGTCACTGCCAACACTGACTCAGCCCTTTAATTACAGATGCAATTTACAGCAAGGGACAAATGATTAACAGTCACTTTAAGAAATGATGGATGATTCTAATTCTTTCAGTGCCATGCAACTGCTACGGTTAAAGTTTGGCTGATTCAGCACTGATCATGCATCAATTCTTGCGCTTCTGATCTTGGTGATGCAGTATTAACATGCTCCACCAAGTAAAAGCCTTTGGAAACCATAATCTGGATAGCTCATTATCACCGAATTAGAATGCACCTGGTTGTAAAGTGCACCTTGCCTTTAGAGACCTGGCAGAAAGTGCTGCATTTCATCAATGACATCCTAGAGGTAAAGATCAGCGTAATTGCGACAGTCACAATAAACACTCACAAGCGTTTTAGGATAGTGCTTGAAGTAAAAACTGTATCCTGATCATCAAAATGCTATGGAATCATCGAAAGCATACAGGATCATACAGTTCTCTGCAAAAGCAGGCTCAGTTGGCAGCACTCTTGCCTGAATGGGTTCAAGTCTCACTCCAGAGAATTGAGCATAAAAATCCTGGTCAACACTAATTTAATTAGTGAGGAAGTGTTGCTTTCATTTGAAACAGATGTTACACAAAATCTACGCCAGATACAGTAAAAGACCCCACAATGGAAATTAAAACAGCAGGGAAGCTGTCCCTGATGTCTTGGCCCAGACTCATTCTTCATCTGAAATCCTAAAAACACAGGTTCTCTGCTCATTATCAACAGGATCTCTTGGAGCTTGTTGTGTTTAAACGACAGGCTACTGCATTCCCTGAAGCACTGAAATAACCACTAGAAGCTTTGGATTCTCAGCTTCATGAAACATGATATAAAATACAGGAAATGTGCGTTTCTTTGTCTTTTTCCATTTTCTTTCACAGAAGGGCCTGGTGAAGACTAGACAAATATATGCATCCCATTCAGCAATCAAAATCAAAAGAAATGGTTGATTTCTGCAAGATCATTTACCTCTTCTGGCGACGATACTGTCTCACTGGGCACAACTCCTCGAAAAGTCTTTGGTTTGTAAGGCGAGGAGCCAATAGGAATTTGTTGCTAGAAACCAATTGATCTATTAATTGCCTTTTCATTACTTTGGCCTGCAAGAAAATCATTTAAAACCCATCAGCTGTTTTCACATACCAAGAACATAAATGGTGTTATTTTTTTAAAAATTGTACTCACATCCCTTCTCTGCTGCAAATACTACTGCTCACTGGTTTGCCACACACAGTGAGAATAGCCTAGAGCAAGAGTTAACAAATTCCCCAAGCATGTAATAGTACCCAGGAAGATGGGAATGGTGAGTCAGTGCAGAGATAAAGGTAAAATGTTGCACTATGTAGAGGCAATTAAAACCTAAAGAATCAGCACTTGCTAAAGAGGGAAAAAATGATGACAGATACAGGAAAAACTCTTGTGCATCGGATGTACACTGCAGCAACAACTCGGTAAGCTAGCTTTGACATGAGATCCGCAATTGGAGAACAACCTAACTGAATCTGAAATCTGAACACACATAAACACACTTACCTGAATAACGTCAGATGCTTTCTCTATGTTCTCCTTAAAAATCATTATGGTAGATGTGTATCTATTTATATTGTATTTAGTTAGAATTTCCTCAGTCTTTTCTATATCAGTCTCCACATAACCAAATGCAACATAGTCTTTAAACTGGAACGCAGTCAGCTTTAAAAAGAGAAGTGTATGTTAGAACTGCAGCTTGATCATTTGCCATAAAGGATGCACTAACAATCAGTTAATTGCAGCCAAGACATTTTGACAGCAGCTTGCTGATATTGATACATGTTCTATTTTATGAAATATAAAACACCCAGATACGTTTTACAGATTATACTAAATATCCATGACTACACAATATTATAGAATATTAAACACAGAGGTACTGAAGATCCATATATTATAACAAATCACAAACTAATAATAATGAATTGAATGTTACTATAATTAAATTCTTCATTTCTCAAATTATTTAGAAAGAAAAATTTTGAAATCTCACATTTTTATATGAAAAAATGGTTTTAAGTGGCTAACAATGGAGCTTACCAAAATACTTAGAATATTACAGGGTGAAAGAGGGGGAGAAACTGACAGAGACAATGAAAGTGACTGAAATTTAAACCTACACTGAATAATACAGTGGATTCCGGTTAATTGGGGTAACTGCCTATTTGGGACAACTCTTAAAGAACAAAAACTAATCAAGAAAATAGCCAGAATTTTTGAGACACTATGCCGCTTAATTAGGATAGGAGACTGTTGCCAGTTTCTAACTAGCGTCAATCGCGAGCACTTGTGTAACCATTAAGCGTGAACATTTTTAAATAAAGTCAGTTGTGTGCTTACATTCACAAAGCAGTGACTTTTGTCACAGATAGTAGGCAAGAAATAAGTAGTAAGACAATTCAGAATTGTTTTTCTCACTGTAGTTTCAAGCATTCAGACTTCAACAAGTTAGGCACTATGAAAAATTTGAAGATATTGACAATCATTTAGAATGTTACAATGAAAATGAAGATTTAAAGGAAACAACAATCAAAGCATTGTATGAAAACAGTCCATTATCTTCACTAGGTGGCTGCGATAATTTTGTTCGTTTACAGTCAATCAAAAGAACACAACAGTGTACACTGGATTCCTCTGTCTATTTGGAACTAATAGTCTGATAGTACTATAGTAATATTGGTAGTGTTGTGATTTCTTCTGTATTTCATTTAAATATATAATTTATTACTCAGTTCAAATAGAAGTTTGTCTTTTTTTAAAAACACCCTTTTAAGCCAAAATGTAATGGTCCTGATGTGTCCCAATTAACTGGAATTCACTGTATTTGCAAAGGAGACAAACTAAGAGAATTAAGTGCATAATTTGAAAGGCATTTCCAAAGAGGAACTTCATTCAAAGGGAATAAATGTTGCATAGTCATTTTACATGTAGCAAGATTCAGAACTCTACAATAACAGCAAAAATCAAATAATTACATACTTGGCATGTTTATACATAATCCCAGGAGGAAAAAAAATTATTCATACTTATATCATTGACACAATTTTTTTCATACAGAAATGAACTGCCCCACTAATTGCAAGCAGTATGATCATATTCTGATCAGACTGCAAACTGATGTAGATCACATACACAGCACTCTACTGAATGTTCTATACATAATGTCTGGTAAAAGTTACTAAAATTAAAACTACTTAGATGTGCCTTAATGAGAAATTGACATCTGGATTCTAAATAGGCTCTCACATTATTACTGTGACAAGTTTCTTCAGCACTGTCCAACTTCAAATTCAAGAACACTCATGAAATGTGGTAAAACAATTTAGACTTAGACCTTTAAAATTAAAGCTTAGCAACACCCTTGCTTTTTAAAAGGGCCATGAAAATTCTACCATGGAAAAGAATTTCATTCAAACTTGTTCAAGATAATTAAAACATCAGTGAATTGATCACACAAATAAAAGTAATGTGCAACATAGCACTGTTTGGTGATACGCATAATAGCTCCATTATAGGCTACAATTCAGCAAACCACACAAAATAGATTACCTTGTACAACAGTGGCACTGCAGGTTTCTGGTGAAATATTAATGCATGTGGCTTGTTCTCTTGCTCCCAAGCAGACAGAAATTGTCCATAGTTCCTGTCGGTTATCTAAAAGTGAAATCCAAATATTTAGTTACACTCTACATTGTCCATCCTTCCATTTGTCCCCTAGCCATACAATTTGACCCTCTGTTAAGACCACTTTAATTTTAGACCATAAGATCTAGGAGCAGAATTTGGCCATTCAGCCCATTGAGTCTGCTCCACCATTTCATCATGACTGAATTACTATCCCTCTCAACCCTATTCCCCTGTCTTTTCGGCCTCATTCCCACTCCTCTTCAGTTTCTATTTGTTCTTGTTCTTTTTCTTGTGCTGTTGCTATATTGATTTTAGCCTGTACCCTATCACAGATATTCATTCTCTTCTCTCCATCCTTACCCCTTTCCTCTTTACAATTTAAAAGTATGCTTAGCACCTTGCTTTTCCATTTCTGATGGAAGTCCCAGCTTGAAACATAGACTCTGGTCCACTCATTAGATACTGCTTGACCAGCATTTGTTTTTATTTCTGTTAAAAGTCAACTACGTTTATTTAAATACGTAATTGAATGAACTAAATTTAAACTAACCGATCTATGAATAAATGGTCACTTCATTATCAAAGTTCCAATGATGTACTTACAAGCGCAAAGTTGGAGTTTCTCAAGTATTTCGCAGAATCTTATATCACAAACTGTAAGTAACTTGTATCATACTTTTGCTTTATTTTTCCCTCAAGTTTTCCTTTCCCAACCAATATCACAGCTGCTCATCATTGTGTATCATGTTTTTAAATTATGAAATGTCCATATAAAGAATATTCTAAACACATTTTTGGAGTCATCACTGACTAAAGCATTTAATAACATGAAGTATAGAAACTCTACCTTTAGTATACCAAAAAAAAATTGATGCTAAAGGATTAGGGCAGTCAAAGAGATGGGATTTTAAGGATTATGTTTCAAAGTTATATTAAAAGTAGCAAAGCAAGGTGTACCATATATATCAATATTAAAAATGTATAGGGCCTTGGAGTGCTGTGAACCTTAATTTAGGGATGATTAGGATGACCAGAGGTGAACAGGCAGATGTCTGAAGTAGACTGTAGGGCTGGAGGAGGCTGCACAGAAAGTGAGGAAGCAAGGCTTTGATGGGGGAGGGGGGGGGAGGAAAGAATGCAAACTAAGATAAGAAAGAGGAAAACCACTCCATAACCAGCAAGCAAGACTGGTCAGCATATACATAAGTGATGACTGAGCAGAACTTGGTGTGCATCAGGACCTGAGTGCAGCCCCGTAGCAGAGATCTGAATGCATATCATGGCTAAAATAAAACTTTCAGAATATTCATATCAAGGTGTAATAAAGAGGTGAGACACCAGGAAACTTCACAAGGGGAGAAGTTGGGAAAAAATGACTTTGGTGAAGGCACAGATTAGTATTCAAACATGAGAAAATCTGCAGATGTTAGAAATCCAAAGTAACAGACACAAAATGCTGGAGGAACTCAGCAAGCCAGTAAGCGTGTATGCAAAAAGAGTAAGCAGTCTACCTTTCAGGCCAAGCCCCTTCATCAAGACCAGAAAGGAAGGGGAGAAGTCAGTAAGAAGGTAGTCATAGTCATAGTCATACTCTATTGATCCCAGGGGAAAAGGTGGGGGGAGAGGAGGAAGAAGTACAAGGTGGCAGGTGATAAGGAAGGAAATAAGGTGAGGGTGGGAAACAGGAATTGGGAATGATGAAGGTGGAGGGGGCAATTAATTTCTATTTCCCATTCCGACATGTCAGTCAATCGCTTTCTTTACTGCTACGATGAGGCCACTCTCAAGCTGGAGGAGCAACATCTTATATTCTGTATGGGTAGCCTCCAACCTGATGGCATGCACACAGATTTCTTGAACTTCCAGTAATTGCCCCCACCCCCTGCCCCTCTACTTCACCATTCCCGTTCCCCCTCTCACCTCATCTCCTTACCTGCCCATCACCTCCCTCTGGTGCTGCTCTCCCTTCCCTTTCCTCCACGGCCTTCTGTCCTCTCCTATCAGATTTCCCCTTTTTCAGCCCTGTATCTCTTTCACCTATCAACTTCCCAGCTCTTTACTTCACCCCCTCTCCCTCCTTCACCTATCACCTAACACTTTGTACTTCTTCCTCCCCTCCCCCCACCTTCTTATTCTGACTTCTCCCCTTCCTTTCCAGTGTTGATGAAGGGTATTGCCCGAAACGTCGACTGTTTACTCTTTTCTATAGATGCTGCCTGTCTGTTGAGTTCCTTCAGCATCTTCTGTGCTGATTAGTCGACAAAACTCACTTCAAGTGTAAGACGCTGAACTGTCTGGTTCAGCTTTAGGAGGTGATGGAATCAGTGAACAGGGCCAGATTTTGTGCCTGAACAAAGTCACAAACTTTGATCTTCCCAGTCACTGGCTGAAAAAATTTCAAAGCAGTTTCATTCAGAAGGGCAATATAAGAGTAGAAAAAGTTGGCAGATCAAGAACAGTAAGAATGGATGGATTTCTTTTATCACAGACATTGATTTATTATTGTCACATGTACTGAAATACAGTGATAAAGTTTGCTTGTATGCTACCCACTTGTTACAAAGGACATGAAACCTGTTTCAGAACCATGGGAGCTTTGGAAACATGGCTGGTGGGTATCAACCATGAAATTCTGAGAAAACACTGTCACCTTTGGAATCATGGGGTCAGCAAATTATTGCACTTACAATTTTATATAAATGAGTGTATTATATAAAATCAGTGAATTCCCACTTCTTCCAGGTGATTGTTTAAAAACATACCAGATCCAGAAGCTTATTTGACAGAAGGTTTTCCACAAATTGCCTCAAATTTTCTTGAACAACAGCATTCTTAAAGAATGACACTCTTCCATTGATGACTCCCACTATTGTTGGGTGCTGATATACCCCAATCTGATTTAACAACTGCCGCTCATAACCTGAATCAATGACACCAATCCCAACACCTGAAAGGAAATCAAAAGCAAGATTATTTATGCACTGTGAACACTATCACTGTGCAAAAGAATACTTTTACCAAACCCCTTGTAACATACACCACTCCACCCGAAATCCATGATTTGTACTGCTAGTACAGGTACTGCGGTCCTGGGAGTGCTTTAACATTTTACATATATACAATGCTTCAGACATGCTGGTCAGCTTTGGGAAGATCATGAGAGCAGGACCTGATCTTGTCTCACCCAATGTAAGTTTACAGATGAGTTAACCATCCACAATTAGGAGCCAGATTAGTCAATTGCACTAGCTGCTAGAAGAGAATTTCTTAGCTTTAAATAGTTTTTTTTCTCATCAGAAATAGTTTTTGTTCTTTTCCATGCCTTGTGGTGCATCGGGTGACAACCTTACTGTTTCTTTAGCATTTTGTCTGTTTTTTTTCCCCAGGTCAAATTGCTAGCTCGATGCTCAACCCAAAAACGATGGAAAGTGTGCAAGGATCTAGCTGGATTTGAACCTAGAGCTCCTCACCTCAAAGTCTGGTGCAGATGCCACTACACCACTGCTGGTTTCATCAAATATAAGTTTCTAATGTATTCAGAGACCAACCTACCTAGAGGTTCAAGTTCCTGCACAACTTCCTTCCAGATTGGCTCAATGTGAATGCAGCTGAAACACCAGTCAGAAGTCACCTTAATGAGATAGGGCTTCTTATAGCTGTCTGGCACAACTTCATTCATGTACTGAGAGAAATGCAGTAAGTACTTGTCATCAAATGAGTCATGGGCAGAATTAAACTGAAAGTTAAAAACAGACTCATCGAAGAAGAAGCTGTCATATTTATGAAAACTCCGAAAGTGGTGCTGTGGTTGTTGGTGGTTTCCTGGCTGTCCATCAATATCTCCATATTTATCAAAATTCAACCTCTTCTCATCATTTGAAAGAATCTGAGCAAAGAAAAGAGCCAATTAGTTCATGCAGAGGGCACAACTTTCACTTAACTTTGCATAATCTATAATAATGATTCACTGCACATGGTCTTGACGCACCAGTTCCTGTCAGCTTCACCTGGGACTCTTTGACAACAACCAGTTGTTGATAACTGCGTTGCTCCAAAGAGCATTATATGAGTTCATTCTTACCCTTGGCCATTAGACTCTATAACGAGTCCGGGAAGTGATGACTCCCTCCTGTTAGACTGTTTGTGGTAACTTATTTTTTATTCTTTCTACTTTCTTCTCATATTTATATCTGTGCACTTGTAATGCTACTGTGACACTGTAATTTCCTTTGGGATCAATAAAGTATCTAAGCTCTTAGAGACACAAATTCAGGCTTGAAGGAGCTACATAGAGACTACAATGGAAAAAGTAAAACAAATATCACAAGTATCAGAAACTGAGTGCAAACATGATGTAATTTGAAATTTAAAAGAGAAAACACAAATATAAGCAGCAAAACATAAACGCAAGTGATTCTGCAGATGCCGCAACACACACACAAAATGCTTGAGGAGCTCAGGTCAGGCAGCACCTATGGAAATAAATAAACAATTGACGTTTCGGGCCGACACCCCTCCCCAGGACTGGAAAGGAAGGGGAAGGCACCAGAACAAAAAAGTGGGGGGATGGGAAGAAGCATGTATAGTAACAGCACAGGAAAGCATGCAAAAGATTAAATAAAATGCTGAATATTGTAATGGAAATTATTTTGGATGAAAAATTAAGGCACAATAAATCAAACAATTTAAAAGTATATGAAAGGAGAGACCTCTGAAAGCCTATACACAAATCTTCGAATGTGGTTAAACAAACTGAAAAGAATCTAAAATAAAATGCAATGCTTCATTACTAAGCAGTACACCTAGAAATTCAATTGCTTTCAGTTTCTGGGTCACTTCAGAAAAATTGATTCAGCACTTCCAACAAGGACTCACCCTCATGAATCAATGCAATTTCCATACCCGGAGCGTACGGAATTAAATCATTCCCCTTGGAATGCACTTTGTCAATCTTGCAAGTTCCCAATTTCCAGCTTTAACATTAAAACTGCTGCGTCTGGTTATGCACTCCCTCCCCTACAACACACTAAATGCCAAGCAACACACACAGAATGCTGGAGAAACTCAGCAGGCCAGGCAGCATCTCGGAAAAGAGTAAACAGATGACCTTTCAGACAGTGACTCTTCAGCAGGATGAAAGGTCTTGGCCCAAAACGTTGACTATTCACTCTTTTCCTTAGATGTTGCCTGGCCTGCTGAGTTCCTAGAGCATTTTGTGTGTATTGCTTGGATATAAACATTTTCCCGTGTTTGTGGCACGAAACACCAGTCATTTCCTTTTAATTCTTTTAATCCTTAATCAACCCAAAGCCCCCGTACTGTATCAGACCAAATACCAATCTTGTTTCCCATCCTTCTATTGTCCATCTCCAGAATCACTCCAAAAAACCTCGAGACAAGCCACAGGTACAAGTGAAAACCTTTCGCACGGGACCAACAACCAAAACTGCTTGCTCATTCTGCTTGCTGCTGCACTTCTTAGAGTGTGCTAGGATTTAAAGGCAAGTATTGAATAAAAGGTAAGAAATTATGATCAACCTTCATAAAACTGATTGGGCTTTAGACAATAAGGATGAGGCATGTTGCAATGACAATTATTTGGACTCCGCAATAGGATACATATGGATTGAACAAGTGGTTGAATAGTTGGTAAATGTAGTTCAGTGTGGGGGAATTTGAGTTTTTAGTACCTCATATGCCTTGCTAATCTGAATGAATTGATCTTCTGCCTTTGGGTCCTTATTCTTGTCAGGGTGCCTGAAGAGAGAAACAAAATCAGTAATGGATAAACATAAGATTCTCAACAATTGTATGATTAAAGTAATGATTAGGATAATAGGTTTTAATTTTAAAAAGTACTCCACTAGGCTAACAGAGAGCTCCAGTTAATATATTTACAGCAACCTTGACTGTATTTCACATTAACTGCAAAAACATGATTATGCTAATAAAATTTTCATATTTTTATGGTCTTCAAACTTTCTCTTAAAGTTTAAGTAATAGTTCAAGGTAAATTTATTATCAAAGCACATATATGTCATCATATACAACCCTGAGATTCATTGTCTTGTGGACATATTCAATAAATCTATAGAACAATGACCATAACAGAATCAATGAAAGACTGCGCCAACTGGGCATTCAACCAGTGTGCAAAAGACAACACACTGTGCAAATACAAAAACAAAGAAATAATAATAAATAAATAAGCAATAAATATTGAGAGCCTGAGATGAAGAGTCCTTGAAAGTGAGTCCATTGGTTGTGGGAACATTTCAATGATGGGGCAAGTGAAGTTGGGTGATGTTATTCCCCTTTGGGTCAAGGGCCTAATGGTTGAGGGGTAGTACCTGTTCCTGAACCTGGTAGTGTGAGTCCTGAGGCACTTATACGTTCTTCCTAATGGCAGCAGTGTGGTTAGAGCTTGGCCAGGGTGCTGGAGTTCCTTGATGAATGAAGCTGCTTTCTTGTGGCTTTCCTGTGACAGAGTTTTATGTAGATGTGCTCAATGGTGGGGAGGGCTTCACCTGTAATGGATTAGGCCATATGCACAACTTGTTGTAGGATTTTCCATTCAGGGGCATTGGTGTTTCCATACAAACTATGATGCAGCCAGTCAATATACTCTCCATTACACATTTATAGAAGTTTGTCAAGATTTTAGATGTCATGCTGAATCTTCACAAATTCCTAAGAAAGTAGAGGTGCTGCTGTGCTTTCTTCGTAAATGCACTTACTGGGTCCAGGGCACGTCCTCCAAATAAAAGCACCGAGGAATTTAAAGTTGTTGACCCTCTCTAACTTTGATCCTCTGATGAGAACTGGCTCATGGAATTTTGCTTTCCTTTCCTGAAGTCAATAACCAACTCCTTGGTCTTGTCGACATTAAACTGCTGTTATGACACCACTCAGCCAGATTTTTAAATCTCTCTTCTATATGTTGATTCCTCACCACATTTGGTTTGGCTTATTTGGAACATGGCCCAGTCATAAGTGTAAAGCGCGTGGAGCAGGGAGCTAAGCGCACAATCTTGTGGTGGACCTGTGCTGATGGAGATTGTGGAGGGGCTACTGTTGCCAATTCAAACTGACTGGGTTGTACAAGTGAGGAAATCGGGGATGCAATTGCACAAGAATAGGAGAAATGCTTCACAACAAAAATAAATCTCTGGACTAATGTCCGCCCATATACATAACTGTGTGGCCAGATTCTGCTCCAGTACCATCTACAAATGTGTAGATGATACCACCGTAGTGGACCGTATCTCAAACAAAAACAATGAGTTGGAGTCCTTACGTATAGAGAGCCTAGTAACATAGTGTCATGACAGCAACCTTTCCCTCACTATCAGCAACACACTCTAGTAGAGTGGATAGAGGAGAACCAGTGGATGTGGTATATTTGGATTTTCAAAAGGCTTTTGACAAGGTCCCACACAGGAGATTAGTGTGCAAACTTAAAGCACACGGTATTGGGGGTATAGAATTGATGTGGATAGAGAATTGGTTGGCAGACAGGAAGCAAAGAGTGGGAATAAATGGGACCTTTTCAGAATGGTAGGCAGTGACTAGTGGGGTACCACAAGGCTCAGTGCCGGGACCCTAGTTGTTTACAATATATATTAATGACTTAGACGAGGGAATTAAATGCAGCATCTCCAAGTTTGCGGATAATATGAAGCTGGGCGGCAGTGTTAGCTGTGAGGAGGATGCTAAGAGGATGCAGGGTGACTTGGATAGGTTAGGTGAGTGGGCAAATTCATAGCAGATGCAATTTAATGTGGATAAATGTGAGGTTATCTACTTTGGTGGCAAGAACAGGAAAACAGATTATTATCTGTATGGTGGCCAATTAGGAAAAGGGGAGGTGCAGCGAGACCTGAGTGTCATTATACACCAGTCATTGAAAGTGGGCATGCAGGTACAGCAGGCGGTGAAAAAGATGATGGTATGCTGCCAATCATAGCAAGAGGATTCGAGTACAGGAGCAGGGAGGTTCTACTGCAGTTGTACAAGGCCTTGGTGAGACCACACCTGGAGTATTGTGTGCAGTTTTGGTCCCCTAATCTGAGGAAAGACATTCTTGCCATAGAGGGAGTACAAAGAAGGTTCACCAGATTGATTCCTGGGATGGCAGGACTTTCACATGATGAAAGACTGGATCGACTAGGCTTATACTCGCTGGAATTTAGAAGATTGAGGGGGGATCTTATTGAAATATATAAAATTCTAAAGGGATTGGACAGGCTAGATGCAGGAAGATAATTCCCGATATTGGGGAAGTCCAGAATGAGGGGTCACAGCTTAAGGATAAAGGGGAAGCCTTTTAGGACAGAGGTGAGGAAAAACTTCTTCACATAGAGAGTGGCGAATCTGTGGAATTCTCTGCCACAGGAAACAGTTAAGGCCAGTTCATTGGCTATATTTAAGAGGGAGTTAGATATGGCCCTTGTGGCTAAAGGGATTGGGGGTATGGAGAGAAGGCAGGTACAGGGTTCCGAGTTGGAATATCAGCCATGATCATACTGAATGGCAGTGCAGGCTCGAAGGGCTGAATGGCCTACGCCTGCACCTATTTTCTATGTTTCTATGTAAAGGAAGTGGTCATTGAATTCTGGAAGTGAGGAGGTGCACATGCTTCTGTCTACATCAATAGCATTGACATTGAGAGATTCAAGTTCTGAGGAGTGAACATCACCAACATCTTGTCTGGTCCATTTATATTGACCCTACTGCCAAGAAGATCCACCAGTGCTTGTACTTGCTCTAGAGGCTAAAAAAAAATGCATGTCTCCTTTGATCCTCACTAAATTTTAACCAATGCACTACAGAGAGCACCTTATCCAGAAGTATTGGAGTTGATCATGGCAACTGCTCTGCCTGTAACCCCAAGAAACAGCTCAGCACATCACAGAAATCAGCTTCACCTCCAACGGACTCTGTCTACACTTCTCACCGCATTGGTAAAACAGCCAGCATTTTCAAAACATAATCCAGCTCAAACATCCCCTCTTCCCTCCCACTGGGCAAAGGATAGAAAGGCTGAAATCACACGTTTCAAGGATGGTTTCTGTTGCACTGTTATCAGACCACTGAACAATTCCTGGATTATTGATATCACAATCTACCTCATTATGACCTTGCATTTTATTGTCTACCTGCACTGCAATTTCTCTACAACTGTAACAAGTTATTCAGCACTCTGTTCCTGTTTTACTTTGTACTACTTATGTACTGTCGTATTTAATCTGTATGAAATGCAACACAAGTCCTTCATTGTACCTTGGTTTAGGTGACAATAATAAACACATTTACCACCCCATTACAACCAAGGTTCAGTCAGAAACTCACCATTCCCGAGCCAGCTGCTTATAAGCTTTCTTTATTTCTGCTTGGGTTGCAGTTCTTCCAACTCCCAGTAACTTGTAGGGGTCAAATTCTATTCCAACCAGGAGAGGGATGTTTAACAGGAAGATTAGAATCACTAGTAATCTTGCAAAAGCAGCCATTCTAGAAACATTCAAAAATTGTGATATAAAGTATTAAAGATTTGTACTGAAAGCCAAGAGTAAAATGAACATAAAAATTAAAAGATAAACTCTTTCGTACTTTACTGTTTCCAATCCGGGTCCAAGGACCCCTTGCTTAATGAAATCATTCCATGGCTTAAAAAGGTTGGGAACTCCTGTTCTAAATCATTTTGAAGGAAAGTATCTGCCTTAATGAAAAATAATGTGGCCTCAAATATTATACTTACTGTATAAAATTTCAAAAAAATCAATATTTCATGCATTAACACTTCATGATAACTTATGCCTGTTGCTGCTCTTCAGTTGAAAAAACCATAACCAAGAATAGTAAGAAGCATCAGCCACCTATTCACAGCAAACCACTTATTTACAACTATTTTAGTCTTAGTCATAGTCATCTTTATTGATCCCTAGGGAAATCGGTTTTCGTTACAGTTGCACCATAAATAATTAAATAGTAATATGTAATTTATTGGTTTCTGTTACAGTTTTCATTCTTAGAAATAACCATTATTGCTAATTGTAACTTTCTACTAAGATAGTGTATTATCTAAGAAAACGTAGAAACATAGAAAAGCTACAGCACAATATATGCTGTGCTGAACATGTACTTACTTTAGAAATTACCTAGGGTTACCCATAGCCCTCTATTTTTCGAAGCTCCATGTACTTGTCCAGGAGTCTCTTAGAAGACCCTATAGTATCCGCCTCCACCACCGTTGCCGGCAGCCCATTCCACACACTCACCACTCTCTGTGTAAAAAACTTGCCCCTGACATCTCCTCTGTGCGTACTTCCAAGCACCTTAAACCTGTGCCCTCTCGTGTTAGCCATTTCAGCTCTGGGAAAAAGCCTCTGACTATCCACATGATTAATACCTCTCATCATCTTATACACCTCTATCAGGTCACCTCTCATCCTCCGTCGCTCCAAGGAGAAAAGGCCGAGTTCACTCAACCTGTTTTCATAAGGCATGCTCCCCAATCCAGGCAACATTCTTGTAAATCTCCTCTGCACCTTTTCTATAGTTTCCACATCCTTCCTGTAGTGAGGTGATTAGAACTGAGCAGAGTACTCCAAGTGGGGTCTGACCAAGGTTCTACATAACTGTAACATTACCTCTCAGTTCCTAAACTCAATCCCACAGTTGATGAAGGCCAATGCACCGTATGCTTTCTTAACCACAGAGTCAAGCTGTGCAGCAGCTTTGAGTGTCCTATGAACTCGGACCCCAAAATCCCTCTTATCCTCCACACTGCCGAGAGTCTTACCATTAATGCTACATTCTGCCATCATATTTGACCTACCACATTGAACCACCTCGCATTTATCTGGGTTGAACTCCATCTGCCACCTCTCAGCCCAGTTTTACATCCTATCAATGTCCTGCTGTAACCTCTGACAGCCCTCCACACTATCCACAACACCCCCAACCTTTGTGTCATTAGCAAATTTACTAACCCATCCCTCCACTTCCTCATCCAGGTCATTTATAAAAATCATGAAGAGAAGGGATCCCAGAACAGATCCCTGAGGCACACCACTGGTCACCAGCCTCTATGCAGAATATGGCCCATCTAAAACCACTCTTTGCCTTCTGTGGGCAAGCCAATCCTGGATCCAAAAAGCAAGGTTCCCTTGGATTCCATGCCTCCTTACCTTCTCAATAAGCCTTGCATAGAGTACCTTTCAAATGCCTTGCTGAAATCCATATACATCTATAGCTCTACCTTCATCAATGTGTTTAGTCACATCCTCAAAAAATTCAATCAGGCTCATAAGACACAACCTGCCTTTGACAAAACCACGTTGACTATTCCTAATCATATTTGGCCTCTCCAAATGTTCACAAATCCTGCTTCTCAGGATCTTTTCCATCAACTTACCAACCACTGAAGTAAGACTCAATGGTCTATAATTTCTGTAACCCTCCTTTATATTTGGCTACTTTGAAAAAGTTATAATGGTTCATAGTTTAATTAAACTGGCACCCAAGAAAATGTATGTTGGTATAGTGCATTAGGGGGATTAACAATTAGATCCAAAGTTACAGAGATGAGTATTGTTTCACAAGTACAAAATAGCCTTCTAAAGTTAATTCTCACATTACACTAATAAGTGTTGGAAGGATATTCAATAGCAGAACTATGGCCAATTCTTTTTACAAAAGTTCATAAAATGACACTTTTCAGAAATGTACAATTAACTTAGTCAGCCAATTCATATGGAGTTGATGTTAAAGCCTGGGTACATTTCAGGACAATGTCTCATAGTCATAATCACAGACCACTGCAGCATAGAAACAGATCCTTTAGCCCCTCTAGTCCATGCTGAACTATCGTTCTGCCTAGCCCATCGACCTGCACCCAGAGCATAGCCCTCCATAAGCTTCCCATCCATGAAACTATTCAAATTTCTCTTAGATATTGAAATCGAACCCGCATCCACCATTTGCTCTGGCAGCATATTCCACACTCTCACCAAACTCTGAGAGAAGGAGTTCTCCCTCATGTTTCCCTTAAACATTTCACACTTCAATACTTTTGGGACATTTCGGGCGCCACTGTTAGCCTGAAGCTATTATAGCTAGGGGCATTACAGATTTCGGAGCTGAGTTCCAGTATCATTCTGCAAAGATCTCCCCGTGGAATGCGTGGGCTTTCCCCCGATGCTTTGGTCTCCTCCCACAGTCCAAAGATGTACCAGGTAGGTCAACTGGTCATTGTAAATTGTCCCCTGATTAGGTTAGGGTTTGTCAGGGGTTGCTGGGGTGGCGTGGCTCAAAGAGTCAGTAGTGCCTACCCTGTGCTGTATCGCTAAATAAATAAGTCTTTCACCCTTAGCCCATGAACTCTAGTTATAGTCTCACCCAACCTTAGTAAAGACCTGTTTGCACCTATACCCCTCATTATTTTGTATACATCAATCAAATCTCTCATTCTCTTACGCTCCAGGAAATGAAGTTCTAACTTATTCAACCTTTCCCTACAACACAGAATCTCAGGGCTCAACTGAACTCTAGATAAACAGTTATCAAGAGTGCCGGATACAGATCTGATTCCTATTTTGCTCCATGTGAATTTTGCCAAGAATTTAGCACAAGGGTGAGAAATCCTGTCTCACCAACAAAACAAAAAATGAAAAAGGTCGGAGCACTTACCCAGCGGATATGACAAATAAACTCTTCTAGGGATTCCAGTTGGATACAGGTATCAATTTTAACCAACATTTCAATTTCAAACTCTGCCATCTTCACCAAGGATAATCCTAGGCATGTCTAGTCCAGTGGTATTTACACCCCGTCATCCGTCCCTCCTGATTGGTTAGTCCTCATCCAATCAGATTTCTACTGTTCCACCTTGTCTACAATTGAATTCCACTTCTTGCTTAGAGTGAGACCTTTGTCTTTGTTAAAATTCTTTTCCTCTAGTTTTATTTCAATGGCTTCTTCTACCAGGCCATCCCAAAATCCACTGGCATGGCACAGTAGTTTTGTGGCATCCTATGGTCATTGAATGCAATGTTCTGCTACAGCCAATTTTTCCAGGTAAACTCAAACAGATAAACCTCCTGTACTCCATGAGTTTGCCATTGAAAAGTCAGTTAAAATCCTGGCTAGAAGCCCAAGAAGAGTTTAAAAGACAAGATAATTGCATACACATCTATGTTATTCTCAGATCATCCAATAAACTAGGGACTGCACTTCAAAAAGAATGATACAGAATGGAGGCCTAAAGGCTTTATCCCCTTCTAGGTAATTCTACATCTAAAACATTTAGATTACAGGGACAGAGGTTCTGAATGACTGAGCAAGACCGATGAAGACTCCTGGTTTCTTTCCAATCAGCACTGTTAGGTTATATTACCAAGGATGACAGTAACTCAAATAGCATTTGAGCTGGGGAAAAGGGAAACAAACTTGCTTGTGGCGTCGAGGTTAGGGGCTTGGAGGGTTCAGCGGTATTAATCCTTCAAGGTCAGTAAAGAATTCTGTGCATACTCACATTCTAGCCTCACACAAGATGAAAGGCCATATTGACAAAATGCCATAGAGCATGCAGAACCCATTGATCCGTACTCCAGCTTCCAGCAGAGAAGGGAAAGAAATCTGTAGGAAAATTCCCGGGTCATTAAAACGGCAAAACGTTATCAACCAGTTATGTCACAAAAATACACCTACTTTGATACACCAGGCCGATTCATTGCCCTATCGCCGGTTTCCCAGGCCTGTATATTGCCCCATTGCGGTTTAATGTCACTCTGCCAGCTGTGTACCGGTCTGATTTACCTCTCGCAGCGGTCGCACCTTCGAGCCACAACCGGGGGCTACAACAAACGTTCACGTTTCTCATTGACTGAACAGCAAGGCCGCAGCGTCGGCGCCCGTCTCGCCAACGCCAACTTCCGGTTTGGTGGCCGTCGCTTCCCGACTCGCTCCAGCCCGTTGCCATGGTTTTGAAACCTACGTCAAAACAAAGGCCCAGAGCTGTCGGAGCGGGAAGTATAAAGCAGCAGCAGACGAGTCGTTCTGGTTTTCGGAGGGTATGGTCGTGCTGTGATTAGTTCTCGGTCTTGACATCTGTTGTAGGCCAGACATTCTAATTGAGATTGGACAAGTGTTGAGACTGCAGGGTCTCGGCCTGTGCGAATATATTTCATATGGATTCCTGTCCATGTTGGGGTTGAAGGAAACGAGGTGGCAGGCATTCTTGCCATGCAATCACTTAAAATTAAGTATATAAATGTAGTGGTGCCTTTGCGGAAGGAGGAGATGAAAGTCATAATTAAGTCTATTCAATCACTGTGGAAACTAAGTTGGGATAAGGAAACGAAAGGACGACATTTATATCATCATTATCAGGTGCCGTGCCCAGTTTGAGCTTTGACTGCCATGGCCCACACACTCCTGTTTTGGGTCAAGTGGATCAATTCATTGATATTCATTTCCAGTTCTCTGGCTGCTGTCTCCATCATTATTTGTCTTTGTCTTCCTCTTGCTTTCTTCCCTTCAATCTTTCCCATAATTATCGTGCATTCTAACTCCTCTTTCCTAATCACATGTCCAATGAAGTTACGTTGCCTTTTCATGATCTCAAACGTTATTTCTCTTTTTGTGCTTGCTCTGTTCATGACATCCTCGTCAGATATCTGTTTCGTCCATGATATTCTTTCCATCCTCCTCAAAAACCACATCTCTGTTGCTTCAATTCATTTCCTCGTGTTACTAGATATTGTCCAAACATTCTGAGCCATATAACATAACTGGATAAACGTAATATTTCAGTACTCTGAGGCAGGTTGTCATGCCTAGATAAGTATTGGTCAGTATACTCTTCATTCTCGTAAAGGTGTCTTTTGCCATCCCTATTCTTCTTTTGATGTCCATGTCACACCTGCCATCTGATGTCACCCAGCTTCCTAAGTAGCAAAAGTAGACATTTATATAAAACTATATGAAATGGGGATCCAAATGGGAGCTGGGTATAAAAGGAAGGAAGAATTTATCCTTAGAGAAAATCTGCAGATGCTGGAAATCCAAGGCAACACATGCAAAATGCTGGAGGAACTCAGCAGGCCAGGCAACATCTATGGAAAAGAGTAAACAGTTAATGTTTTGGGTTGAGACCTCAGCAGAACCTGATGTGTGTGTTGCAAGAAGTTATACTTGCATGTTTATAAATTAGACATACTCGTCATCATCATTTTTTGCCATGTTGTATGACATGGGCAATCATGCTCTTATCTATGACCATGATCGTTCTTGGCAAATTTTTCTGCAGAAGTGGTTTGCCATTGCCTTTTTCTGGGCAGCGTCTTTACAAGATAGGTAACCCCAGCCGTTATCAGTACTCTTCAGAGATTGTCTGCCTGGTGTCAGTGATGCATGACCAGGACCTGTAATATTGCATCAGCTGCTCATACGACTTTCCACCATCTGCTCCCATGATTTCACGTGACCCTTATTGAGGGCTTAAACAGGTAATACATCTTGTTCAAGGGTGACCTGCAGACTAGTGGAGGGAAGGAGCACCTTACAACTCCTTTGGTAGAGTCGCCTCTCCACCCTGCCACCCAATTAGACATACTAGGGTGAATAATTCCCTGTTCAGAATTAATATGCATGACCCTAGCATTTGTAGGGAATGCACTTGTCAAGATACAGTGCAACATATATTGTTTGAATGAAGTTACGATGAGGTGCAGGGGAAACATCTAACTAGTAAAATTGAGATCTTTGGGACAGACACAGTTTAACAAGGAATGTTTGTTAGGATGTAATGTATCTAAGTGCGTATTTGACTTTCTGAAAAGCATTAGATTTTTTGATATTCTTTGAGCTTTCTGTGGGGAAATTTCATAGGTATACTTCCTGCCTCTGCTCCACACTCCAACTCAGTAGGTGGCAGTAATGCACCTTATGCCAACCGCCATTAAACTTTACAAGAAGGAGGAAGAGGTATGGTTTGGCCATTCATCAGTTTTGTTCCAAAGAGTTTACAAACTGGTGCTTATCAGAACAATGCAAGATTATGCTGGGAGAAAAAGTCTAATTAGACCATCTCCTTGCAGTTTGGATAAAAGGTTATTGACCTCATATCAACTCTGCAGTCACTATAGATGCTAACTGACTTTGCACGTGGCCAAGTGTTAAGACGTTCGTCTAGTTACCTCAAGGTCGCTAGTTCGAGCCTCAGCTGTGGCAGCGTGTTTGTGCCCTTGAACAAGGCACTTAATCACACATTGCTCTAGTCTGTGAGAGGAGTGGCGCCCCACACAGACTTCCAATCTGCGCCTTGTAAGGCATGAAAATGCTCGATGCAGGCCTCTCAGGGTCTGAGTCGACATTCCCTCCCCCCCTTGCTGGGTAATCTTGGTCACATTTCTTATCTAAACCACCCTTTAATCCCTTCAATGAGCTCCTGATGTGTTCTTAACAGTACTTATTTGCAAGCTAATTTCAAAAACTGAGCTATCGTTTGGATTGATGTTGATCACGTGAAGGTGTGAAATAGGATTTTATTTGTCAATGGCTCAGATTTGGTTTCAGTTTCATTTCAATTGATCTATGTCAGCTCTCTTCATAGTCCTATCAACATAATTCCTTTCTTGTTCATATTTAGCTAGATCCTCCTTAAGTAAACCTTTGCTATGTGCCTCTATTATTTATTTCAGCAGTACATTCAACTTCCTAACCATCCCCCAATAAAGAAATTCCTTCTGAATTCCTTACAGAATTTATGAGTACTTTTTTTTGTTTTCTTTATTTGTTTTTAGTTTTCTGTTTTCTTCATGAGTGGAAATATCTTATCTGCCAATGAACAAATCCCTTTGTGTCGACTTGGCTTTCCTTCAACCTTCTTTCTTTTAGAAAAAAAGGGAGGAATGGTCTCCATGAAAAATAATTGGCTTAATTATAAATAACTCTGCTTCCCATTCCCATTCGGAAACTCTGCTTCCCATTCCCATTCAGAACTCCGCTTCCTATTCCCATTCAGATATGTCCATACATGGCCTCCTCTACAGCCATGATGAGGCTAAACTCAGGTTGGAGGAGCAACACCTCATATACCATCTAGGTAGTCTCCAGCCCCTTGGTATGAACATAGAATCTTCCAACTTCCGGTAATTCCCTCCCCCTCCCTTCCCCTATCCCTGTTTCACTCTGCCCCTCCCCAACTGCCTATCACTTCCCTGCTTCCCCTCCCCCACCCTTTATCTTTCCCCTTACTGGTTTTTCACCTGGAACCTACCAGCCTTCTCCTTCCCACCCTCCCCCCACCTTCTTTATAGGACCTCTGCCTCTTCCCCCTACAGTCCTGATGAAGGGTTCCGGCCCGAAACGTTGACTGATCGTTTCCACAGATGTTGCCCGACCGGCTGAGTTCCTCCAGCGTGTTGTGAGTGTTGCTTAATTATAAATAAAACAGAAAAAGAGACCAAGATAAATAAAAGCAAGGATTTTGGTAAATAAATTATGTTATAGTACAGGAGTCTAATAGAATGTTTAGCCGTCAATTGAGAGGAAATTCTATTACATCAAAAAAGAGTTAAATGGAACAGGCATTGTGTCTAGTAAAATAGGCTGCTAGAGGCATTTGTGCATTGGGGGCACATACAGTAGATGTACTGTGGTAGGGATTACTGAACCACAATAGAGTGTATGTACCAAAAATGTATGCCCTTTGGAGAGTCTATGGTCTGCTAGGCAAGGCATAGGTGTGTAGCTTATTCAAGGGCTCTTCACAGATTGACTCTGGAGCATTCTGTACGCATTGTTGCACCCAAGGGATGAGTAAGGATGCAATCCTTAAAGCTATCTTTTTTCACAATCAAAATTACAAAGTTTAACATTTCATTTCTCTTTTTAAAATTAATGTTTTTTAACCTGCATTGCAACTTATCATCATGTGTGCATCTGTATCTCAATCTTCATCTGATTATGCAAATTTACTGGGCAGAATGAAAAAGTTCAGTTGGCCAAAAGAAGACTATCCAGTTTACTCCTACTCTCTATAGGCATGTGGGCTGTAACACCAAGATTATTATCTGTACTTTTAAAATGTCATAGTGAGTACAACCTCTTTCTTGCAGACACTGAATCAGAATCAGGTTTAATAATGTTGTGAAATATGTTGCTCTGTGGCAACAGTACATTGCAATACATAAACTATAAGTTACAATAACAAAAGATGTATACTGTATGTAACTAAACTAAACAAGTAGTGCAAAAAGAGAGCAAAAAAAGAAAAAAAAAATAGAGGTAGTGCACGTGGGTTCATTGACCATTCAGAAATCTGCTCATGGTTGAGAAGATGTTCCCAAAATGTTGAGTGTGTGTCTTCAGGCTCCTGTATCTTCTCCACGATGTAGCAATGAGAAGAGGGCATGTCTCGGGTGATGAAGGTCTTTAGTGAAGGATGCCGCCTTTTTGAAGCATTGCCTTTTGAAGATGTCCTTGATGTCGGGGAGGGTAGTGCCCATGAGGAAGCTAGCTGAATTTGCAACTTTCTGAAGCTTTTTTTCCAATCCTGTGCAGTGCCCCCCCCATACCAGATGGTGACGCAACTAATTAGAATTCTTTCCACAGTACATCTGTAGAAATTTGCGAGAGCGTTTGGTGACATAACAAGTCTCCTCAAATACTTAATGAAATATAGCGGCTATGGTGCCTTTTCTGTAATCTGAATCAATATGTTGAACCCAGGATAATTCTTCAGAGATATTGATACCCAGAGTTGCACATTCCATGGTTCCCTGCTTGAATTTCTTTCTGTTTTCCTACCAATTACTTTAAAACTATACCCTTTGGCATTGACCTTTTAGTGAAGGGAAACCGATCCTTCTACCTCTGCCTTAAATACTGTATTAACATTAATTAAATTATGCCTTTGCCTCTCTGCCAAATAAAAAATCTTTATCTACCCAATATTGTCCAGTCCTTGTAAATTTCATTTGCAGTATATCCTCTGTAGAATGGAGAAGTGACCAATGAATAATTTCAATAAATGATGCCTTATTTAGTTATAGTAAAAGGATTCAGCTTGTCAGAGAAGCACTTGGAATATTTTGTTTCATTTCCTATTAATCTATTGAAAAGGGAATCTTATTTCTGTTACTTTTCCGTAATGTGGCAACTGGAAGGGTACTTCAACTCTCAACTGACTGAAGTTTACTACCTACCTAAAAGATTCATAGTTTCTAGAGAAGCTCTGTATTAAATTCAATAATTTAACGGCGGGAGGAGAGAGAAGCAGCGTGCCGCGCGTGCGCAGCCCTCCGGTGAAAAATGATATCGTTTCTGTTAAATAGGGGCCGTGGGCAATTCTGATTTGATGGAGATGGACGTGAAAGCACAGAGGAACATCTGGAAAAATTTCTGAAACGCTCGTTAGCTGCTGTTGTTACTGCGTGGTCGGGAATCTTTCGGAGGGAAGGCCTCAAGATCCCCGGCTTTGCCTGCTGTTGGTGACCGAGATGGAGGTTGAATTGTTTGGATAGAAGATGGCGCTCAGTACTCGGTGTCAGAGAGCTGATCAGAGCTTGAAGTTTTTGGATGACTCAGAGTCAGACCGTGGTCGGGTATGGCAGGGAGAATTTTTCTTCCTTCTCCTGTCTGCGTGAGATGTGGGACATTTGAGAGACTTTGAACTTTTACTGTGCTCATGGACCTCTTCATCAAGTTATAGTATTGTTGCACTGTCGTAACTATATGTTATAATTATGTGGTTTTGTTAGTTTTTTTCAGTCTTGGTCTGTCCTGTGTTTTGTAATATCACAGCAGAGGAAATATTGTATCATTTCTTAATGCATGCATTACTAAATGACAATAAAAGAGGACTGCGTGTCTTCATAATCTAATCTAATCTCTTGAACACCAAAGTTCCAAAATAAAGGAAATCACATTTGCAACACTCTTAGGATGTCCAAACTACTTTACAGTCACTGAGTTATTCACCTTTTGCAGATCACCCTGTTGTAACATGAACAAAATCACTGGACAGATACTGAAGCTAGTGGATACAGAAGTGTTTTATTCAGCAAATTGAGACACTCTTGGAGGAAGAAGCCTCTTGACCCAATGTTACATGACATTTTTATATGCTAAAGATCAAAGGTAACAGCAGGACAATTCTATAGTTACAATGTATCTACAATGCTTCCTTTGAATTACATATAGTTTCACACCTCCTTCTTCACACCCAACTCCAGACGCCCAAAATGAATGTTAATTAGCATTGTGTGGTTTGATATTAACTCCAGTCCACAGCTTCAGGAAAACTATTATTCCGGGCTGCATTTTAAATTCTATCTGTGATCCAAATTCAAATCTGAAGAATGGCTGCTGTTGAACTTAATATTTGTTATCTACTCAAACTCCAGAATATGACATATTAACCCTATATTACCACACATGAGTGAGGGTAAGAATTAGTAGAATAACTTGTGGCTGAGGAATTGGTGCAAAGGACGGGGATCATTGGGATCCCTTCAGGGGAAGGTGGCCTGTACAAAAAGGACGAGGTACACCTGAACCTGAGGGGGACTAATATTTTTGTGGGCAGGTTTGCCAGAACTGTTGGGAAAGGTTTAAACTAATTTGGCAGGGGAATGCAAACCAGAGTGATAGGGCTGAGACTGGGGCAGTTGGTATACAAGTTTGTAGTGAGACTGTCAGAAAGGACAGGCAGGTGATAGGGCAAAATTACAGTCGGTGGGATGAGTTAAAGTGTAATGGGGGCCAAAATCGAAAAGGATGATGAATAGATGACTAAAGATGCTGTATTTGAATGCATACACTATATGGAATAAGGGAGATGATCTTGTAGCGCAGTTAGAGATGAGCAGGTATGATGTTGTGGGCATTGCTGAATCATGCCTAAAAGAAGATCATAGCTGGGAGCTTAACTTACAAGAATACACATTATATCGAAAGGATAGGCAGTTAGGTAGAAGGGATGTAATGGGTCTGTTGGTAAAAAATTATCAAATCCAAAATGTAGAATTCTTGTGGGTAGTGTTAAGAAACTTAAAAGGTAAAAAGACCCTGATGGGAGTTATATACAGGCCTCTGAACAGTAGGTGTGGACTACAAATTACAACAGGAGATAGAAAAGGCATATGAAAAGGGCAATGTTGCCAAAGTCATAGGGGATTTTAATGTGCAAGTAAATTGGAAAAACCAGTTGGTGCTGGATCCCAAGAGAGGGAATTTTTAGAATGCCTATGAGCTGGCTTTTTAGAGCAGCTTATGGTTGAGCCCACTAGAGGAATGGCAGGGTGTTATGTAATGAACAAATTTAATTAGGGAGCTTAAGATAAAGGAACCCTTAAGAGGCAGTGATCAGAGTATGGTAGAATTCATATTGGGTACTAGCCTCCGTAGTATCCAAGATGTTTTTAAGGAGTGGTGCACTAGGAAGGTGGAGTCTATCATTAAGGATCCCTACTACCCACCACCTCTTCTCATTGTTACCATCCATAAGGACGGACAGAAGCCTGAAGGCACACACTCAAGTGATTCAGGAACAGCTTCTTCCCCTCTGCCATCTGATTTCTAAATGGACATTGAACCCATGAACACTACCTCACTACCTTTTTTTTTGCACTACTTAGTTTAACTTAACTACTTAATAGACATATATAAACTTACTGTAATTTTGTTTTTTTTCTTTATTATGTATTTCATTGTACTGCTCCCGTAGTTAACAAATTTCACAACATATGCTAGTGATATTAAATCTGATTCTGATTCTGAATTCGCCTGCAGTAAGAGAAGGACAAGCTAAAATCAGATCTATCAGTGTTAAAATGGAGTAAAAGGAATTACAGAGGCATGAGAGAGGAGATGGCTAAAGGATTGGAAGGGGACACTAGCAGGGGTAACAGGAGAACAACAGTGGCTGGAGTTTCTGGGGGAAAATTGGAAGGTGCAGGAAAGATACATCCCAAAGATGAAGAGTATTCTAAAGGGAGGATGGGGCAACCATGGCTGACAAGGGAAGTCAAAGACAGCATGAAAGCAAAAGAGAGTGCATGTAATATAGCAAAAATTAGTGGGAAGGTAGAGGATTGGGATGTTTTTAAAAATCAACAGAAGACAACTAAAAAAAAGGGCCATAAAGTGAGAAAAGATGAAATATGAAGGTAAGATTGCCAATAATTTAAAAGTGTATACCAAAAGTTTTTTTCCAGATATATAAAGAATAAAAGAGAAATGAAAGTAGATATTGGACTGCTGGGAAATGATGCTGGAGAGGTAGCAATGGGGGGACAAAGAAATGGCAGATGAGCTTAATAAGTATTTTGCATCAGTCTCACTAGCAGACAGCCAGAAATGCATGAGTGTCAGGGAGCAGTAGTGAGTGTTGTTGCTATTACTAAGGAGAAGGTGTTTGGGAAGCTGAAAATTCTGAAGGTAGATAAGTCACCAGGACCAGATGGAATACACCCCAGGGTTCTGAAAGAGGTAGCTGAAGAGATTGTGAAAACATTGGTAATGATCTTTAAAGAATCACTAGATTCTTGAATGGTTCTGGAGGACTGGAAAATTGCAAATGTCACTCCACTCTTTAAGGGAGGGAGGCAAAAGAAAGGAAATTATTGGTCGGTTAGCCTAACTTCAGTGGTTATAAAGATGTTGAAGTCTACTATTAAGAATGAGGTTTTAGAGTACTTGAAGGAACATGACAAGATAGGCTAAAGTCACCTTGGTTTCCTTAAGGGGAAATCTTGCCTGACAAATCTGTTAGAATTCTTCGAGGAAATAACAGGCAGTATAGACAAAGGAGAGTCAGTGGATATTTAAACGCAAACAACAGGAATTCTGCAGATGCTGGAAATTCAAGCAACACACATCAAAGTTGCTGGTGAACGCAGCAGGCCAAGCAGCATCTGTAGGAAGAGGTGCAGTCGACGTTTCAGGCCGAGACCCTTCGTCAGGACTAACTGAAGGAAGAGTGGGTAAGGGATTTGAAAGTTGGAGGGGGAGGGGGAGATCCAAAATGATAGGAGAAGACAGGAGGCGGAGGGATAGAGCCAAGAGCTGGACAGGTGATAGGCAAAAGGAGATACAAGAGGATCATGGGACAGGAGGTCCGGGAAGAAAGACAAGGGGGGGGGGACCCAGAGGATGGGCAAGAGGTATATTCAGAGGGACAGGGGGAGAAAAAGGAGAGTGAGAGAAAGAATGTGTGCATAAAAATGAGTAACAGATGGGGTACGAGGGGGAGGTGGGGCCTTAGCGGAAGTTAGAGAAGTCGATGTTCATGCCATCAGGTTGGAGGCTACCCAGACAGAATATAAGGTGTTGTTCCTCCAACCTGAGTGTGGCTTCATCTTTACAGTAGAGGAGGCCGTGGATGGACATGTCAGAATGGGAATGGGATGTGGAATTAAAATGTGTGGCCACTGGGAGATCCTGCTTTCTCTGGCGGACAGAGCGTAGATGTTCAGCAAAGCAGTCTCCCAGTCTGCGTCGGGTCTCGCCAATATATAAAAGGCCACATCGGGAGCACTGGACGCAGTATATCACCCCAGTCGACTCACAGGTGAAGTGTTGCCTCACCTGGAAGGACTGTTTGGGGCCCTGAATGGTGGTAAGGGAGGAAGTGTAAGGGCATGTGTAGCACTTGTTCCACTTACAGGGATAAGTGCCAGGAGGGAGATCAGTGGGGAGGGATGGGGGGGACGAATGGACAAGGGAGTTGTGTAGGGAGCGATCCCTACGGAATGCAGAGAGAGGGGGGGAGGGAAAGATGTGCTTAGTGGTGGGATCCCGTTGGAGGTGGCGGAAGTTACGGAGAATAATATGTTGGACCCGGAGGCTGGTGGGGTGGTAGGTGAGGACCAGGGGAACCCTATTCCTAGTGGGGTGGCGGGAGGATGGAGTGAGAGCAGATGTACGTGAAATGGGGGAGATGCGTTTAAGAGCAGAGTTGATAGTGGAGGAAGGGAAGCCCCTTTCTTTAAAAATATCAGTGGATATTGTTTATTTGGAATTTCAGGAGGCCTTTGAGAAGGTGCCACACATGAGGCTGCTTAACAAGATAAGAGCCCTTGGTATTAAAAGAAAGATACTAGCATTGATAGAATAGTGGCTGACTGGCAGAAGAAAGAGTCAGAATAAAGGGACCCTTCACTGGTTGGCTGCCTGTGACCAGTGGTGTGCCACAGGGGTCAGTATTGGGACTGTTTCTTTTCATGTTATATGTCAATGATTTGGATAAAGGAATTGATGGCTTTGTGGCTAAGTTTGCAGACAATGCAAAGTAGGTGGAGGGTAGGTAGTGTTGAGGCAGCAGGATGTCTGCAGAAGGACTTAGGAGAATGGGCAAAAAAGTGGCAGATGGTCATGCAGTTTGGTAGAAGGAATAAAGGTGTGGACTATTTTCTAAATGAGGAGAAAATTCAAAAATCAAAGGTGCAAAGAGATTTTGGAGTCTTTGTATAGGATTCCCTAAAGTTTAACTTGCAGGTTCAGTCAGTGTTAAGGAAGGCAAAAGCAATGTTAGCATTCATTATGAGAGGACTAGAATACATAAGTAAAGAAGTAATGCTTAGGACTTATAAGGCATTGGTCAGACGGCGCTTGGGGTATTGTGAGCAGTTTTGGGCTTCTTATCTAAGAAAAGATGTGCTGGCATTGGAGATACTCCAAGAGGTTCACAAAATTGATCATAGGAATAAAAGGATTAACATATGAGGAGTGTTGACTCTGCCTGTACTTGCTAGAGTTTATAAGAATGGGGGGGGGGTCTTATCGAAAACTGTCATGCTGAAAGGCCTTGATAGAGTGAATGTGGAGAGGATATTTCCTATAGTGGGGGTGGGGGTCTAGGACCAGAGGGCACAGCCTCAGAATAGAGGGATATCCATTTAGAACAGAGATGAAGAAAAGTTTTTTTAGCCAGAATGTGGTGAAACTGTGAGATTCATTGCCACAGATGGCTATGGAGGACAAATCATTGGGTATATTTAAAGCGGAGATTGATAGGTTCTTGATTAATCAGGGTGTCAAAGGTTACAGGGAGAAGGCAAGAGAATGAAGTTAAGAGGAATAATAAATCAGCAATGGTGGACCATGCTCGTTAGGCCAAGTAGCCTAATTCTGCTCCTATGCCTTATGGTCCTATGATTAGGTAGTAAGAATCATTCTGTGGCAAGGCCTTCTGTGATGCAGAGGCCATGGTGGGTTCGGGGTTGGAGCAATGCGGCTAATGAGATGAGGATGAGGGGGAGGTTTGTTCAAGCCCCACAGGAAGAAAGAATTTTTACAGCTTTCTTTCCTTCATCCCTGTATTCAGACAGCTGCCAAACCAATTTAAAGCTATAACAACGTAAACAGTTAAACACTTCATACAAGTTGAAAGGCTAAGCACAGCTTAAGTACCATTTTTAAGTTTGCTAATGACGTTGCTGTTGGCTGAATCAAACTTGGTGAGGAATCTGCAGAGAGGAGGGAGTTTGAAAATCTGGGTGAAACTTGCCTCAACAACCCCTCACTCAACATCAGTGAAACCAAAGAGCTGATTATTGTCTACATAAGGAAGAAACCAGGGGCCCATTAGCCTGTCCTCATTAGGGGATTGGAGGAGGATCAGTAACTTTAAGTTCAACTGTGTGTTATCATATTAGAGTATCTGTTCTGGGACCAGCACGTAAGTGTCATTTCAAAGAAGCACCTCTACTTTCTTAGAAGTTTGGGCAGATTCAGCATGTTCTCTAAAACTTTGCAAAACTTCTACTGATGTACAGCGAGAGTATCCTGACTGGTTGTATCACAGATTGGTATGGAAACACCATTGCCCAAGAACAGAAAAACCTACAAAAAGTGGTGAATGCAGCCCAGTCCATCACAGGAAAAGCCCTCTCCACAAGGAGTGCTGCCACAAGAAGGCTGCATGCATCATCAGAGACCCCCCACCCCCACCATCCAGACCATGCTCTCTTCTCACTGCTGCCATTGGGAAGGAGGTGCCACACCAGCAGGTTCAGGAACAGTTATTACCCTTTTATCATCAGGCTCCTGAACCAGCATGGATAACTTCACTCTCCTCAACTGACCTGTTTCCACAAACTATGGACTCAATTTGAAGGACTCTAAACTCATTCTCGGTATTATTTATTTATTAGTTTTTAAAAATTTGCTGTTTGTCTTCTTTACCTCGTTAGTTGTTTGTCAGACTTTGTATGTAGTTTTACATAGATTCAGTTGTATTTGTTCTACTTGCAAGAAACTGAATCTCAGAGCAGTATATGGTGACATACAAACATACTTTGCTAATACGTACATTTACTTTGAACTTTGAATTCTCTCGACTCTTAGCACAAGTGTTACTCAAGCCTTCCTTATAAATATACAGAGTTCCTGCAGTATTCAGACAAGAATTCCTGTTTTTGCAATCATAGCTCTCATGAAATGTTATCTGTTTGCACGTGATCCTTTGCAATATGAAACTTGTGCAATCTCTTTTCCAAGAATAGATTGGTTTCACAGAAGTGGGATAGGAGGGGGCCGAGATACCCTAATTATTAGCCAATGTTTCCTGACACGCTTACAATCTCCCTAACCTCAAAATGAAGCAATATACAGCCTTTGAGAACAGGGAGGCTTAGTTCATGAGTTAAGGGGCAGGTAATTTTCTTAGATCTTTTATTTTCATAAAACTTACATCATACTTGACCACTTCATTTTCATCATGGATGTCCAGTCCCTATATACTTCAATCCCCCATCAAGAAGGGGCTTAAAGCTTTCTGCTTCTTTCTCAATAAAAGAACTAACCGGTTCCCTTCCACCACCACTTTCTTTGTCTGGCAGAACTGGTTCTCACAGTCAAACAATTTCTCCTTCAGCTCCCTCCACTTCCTCTAAACTCAGGTGGTAGCTATGGGCACCCAGGTGGGCCCTAGCTATGCCTGCCTTTTCGCTGGGTACATGAAACAGTCCATGTTCCAAACCTTCACCAATAATGCTCCCCAATTCTTCCTCCGCTGCATTGATGACTGCATAGGTTCTACTTCACACACCCATGTTGAGCTAGTCAATTTCATCAACTTTGCCTCCAACTTCCACCCTGCCCTTGAGTTCACTTGGTCTATTTCTGACACCTCCCTCCCCTTTCTCGATCTCTCTGTCTCCATCTCTGGAGACAAAACTGTCAACCGCCACCTTTTATGAACCTACTGATTCCCATGGTTATCTTGACCGTATCTCTTCCCACTCTGTGTCCTGTCAAAACGCTATACCTTTTTCCTCAATTCCTTCATCTCCACCGCATCTGGTCCCAGGATGTGGCTTTTCTTTCCAGTACATTAGAGGTGTCCTTCAAAGAACAGGGTTTCCCTTCCTCCACCCACAACTTCTCCATTTCCCAAACACCTGCACTCACCCCATCTTCTTGCTGCTTTAATAGTGGTAAGAGTTCTTGTTCTTACTTACCACCCCATGAGCCTCTGCATCCAACAGATCATTCTCCGCAACTTCTGCCATCTGCACCCCCCCCCCCGCCTTACGCAGGGATTCGTAAACATCCTGATGAAGGGTTCCGGCCCGAAAAGTCGACTGATCGTTTCCACGGATGCTGCCCGACCTGCTGAGTTCCTCCAGCATGTTGTGAGTGTTACACAGGGATTGCTCCCTCTGTGATTCCCATGTCCATTCATCCCTCTCAGCACTTATCCCTGCAAGTGGCCAACGTGCCCATTCACCTCCTCCCTCACCTCCATTCAGCGTCCCAAACAGTCCTTCCAGGTGAGGCTGTGAATCTGCTGCAGTCGTCTATTGTGTCCGGTGCTCCTAATGCTCCTCTACATTGGTGAGACCCATCATAAATTAGGGGACCTCTTCGTTGAGCACTTGTGTTCCGTCTGCCAAAAGTGGAACTTCTCAATGGCCATTTTAATTCCAATTCACATTCCCGTTCCAGTATATCGGCCCATGGCCTCCTGTTGTGCCAAGATGAGGCCACACTCAGAGTGGAGGAACAACAACTTATATTCCCCTGGATAGCCTCCAATTTCTCCTTCCGATTAAACAAAAAAAATCCCTCCCCTCTTCTTCTATTCCCTATTGTGGCCTCTTACCTGTTCTCACCCACCTATCACCTCCCCCGGATCCTCTCCTCCTTCCCTTTCTCCTACTGTCCACTCTCCTCTCCTATCAGATTCCTTCTTCTCCAGCCCTTTACCTTTTTTAGTGTGGTGACTTCCCCCTTCCTTTCCAGTCCTGAAAGAGAATCTCAACCCGAAATGTCGACTGTCTGTTCACTTCCATCAATGCTGCCTGACCTGCTGAGTTCCTTCAGCATTTTGTGTGTGTTGCTTTGGATTTCCAGCATCTGCACAACTTCTCATGTTGACGGCATTCACGTCAGCCTCCACAGCTGAATGACTGCCAACTGTACCTCTCTGTCACTACGTTCATTCAACAGTCTTACATTATTAGATTTTTGCCCAACATCCAATTGTGAGGGAGTTGCAACTCGGTCTGATGCCTTTCAGTAAGTTCTTCTCTTTTGTTGATTGTGTTGTCTGAGGTTAAACAATGTTTTTTTTCCCTCTAAAATCACCTTACAATGATCTTACCTCTCTCTTTCTCTATTCCTCTCTAATCTTTCACCATGCCTCTATTTTCCCCAGATATCCATTCTATTCCATGTCTCACGTATTCTCAAATTTAATTATTCCACTTTGGCAGGCATTCACTCAGTTAGTAATGCCTGTAATTCTGGAATACTCTTTCTGGATCTCTCTTCCTCCCTTTCTTTTTTTTAAAGAAGCTCTTTAAAACCTACTTACCTGTCTACTAGCTCTTTAACAAAAACAGAAAATGATGCAAGCACTCACCAGGTCATAAGACCAACTGAAGTAGAAATAGGAGATAGTCATCTCATCGTTCCAAGCTGTTCTGCTATTTATTAAGTTTATTGTTGATTGTCTACCTCAGTGTCTTTTTGATCTTTTAGTGAACACTTGTTGGGCATCCATTGTCCTCTAAGGTGCAGAATTCCATAGTTCATCAACCAGTGAGAGGGGAAATTTCTTGTTTTAATTCTACTCGCTTTGAAATTGAGCCCTTTATCCCTCAATGCTCAGTCAGGAGAGCCATCTTCTCTGCAGCTAGCCCGCCAAGCCCTTTAAAGAACCTGTAAAGCTTCAATGAGATTCTTCTAAATTCCATAGTCCTGGTCCACATCAAAACCACTATCTCTGAAACCAGTTCCCTGAATCTTTCGTGCACTTACCTTAATGGTAAGTACATCCTATCTTACCAAAGCTGTACCCAATACTGAGTCTTACCAATGTACTAAACAATTGCAATACTGTACAACTTCCATACACTTGTATTTAAATCATCCTACAATAAAGAACAAGCAGCTCCAATGTGAAAGAATCAGAGCCAATTTTTCAGACCACGGACCTGTTATCAGAAGTCAAAAAGTGAGACAGTAAGCATGTTTTAAGTTTGCAAAGAGGAGGAGGGTATATTGGTTGATGCCCTATGTTTATTGTAAGCCCATTAACTTTCACAGCTATTTCAACTTCTTCTCTCACCCTAGTTCATGTGGGGACTCCATTCCCTCACTCAACGTATTTATTTACTCTGGCAATGAGACTTTTGTCATCAATGTATTTAAATTGTTTCCCCCTCTATCACAGTTAACGTGGCTCTCAAAAGCATCTCCTCTTACTCCCACAATTTTGCTTTTATCCTTACCCATTGTTTTCTATGTTTACATCACCAGCTTCCATATCCAACAGTTCTCCACAATTTTCAGCAACTTCAACAAGATTCTACCACCATGTACTTCTTCCCATTCACTCCAGCTGCTCCAGTTTTTTTGCTCCTGTCAATATCCTCTTTTGTGATCCTGTCAATTTCTATTTGATAACTTCTCATGTAGATTCTTGGACTATTTTGTTCTGCTTGAAGTTGTTTTTTTTAATCGAGATCTTCCAGCCCTTTGAGCCTCGCTGCCCAGCAACCCCTGATTTAATCCTAGCCTAATCACAGGAAAATTTACAATGACCAACTAACCTACCAATTGATACATCTTTTTGGGCCATGGCAGGAAACCCATGCAGTCACAAGGGCTCGTTTACAGGTAGCGGCAGGAACCACATGCTGAAGCTTGAGGAGGCTATCAATTCAAAATGTGCTTTAATAATGAAATCCACCAGACTATAATTGAAATTCATAATAAAATTTATTTTACCACAATGTTTAGACAAGATATATTAATAACAAAATTTTAAAAAACCATTGCACAACAAACGTGAAACAAAAAAAAATAGTGGAATGAGCTCTTGACTATAGGGATATCTTTTGTGAGTCCTTTATGAAGTGAAGGAAGCATAGAAACTGCAAACTTTACCACAATTTGTTAGAGGGAATGTCACTACTGGTATAAATACATGCAATTTTCTTTTCACATGAAAATATTCTATTCCTAATAACTTTTGTACCTGCGTGGTGTGAAGTTATAGGTATCAGGTGGCTACTGCAAACTCCTCCTCCACGTTGTTTTTATTGAACCCTTTACCTCTTCCTTTAGAGACATTAATAGAAAGTGTTTCATTAGGTGGTAATTATGCCCTGCTCATTTTTAGTTTATTTATTTCATGCCTTACTATGACCATTGATGTACTGTTCAAATAATGGAATTATCACAGCTGGACTCAATCCCACCTTCGAAGATCTGGCAAGGTTTATGGACAGCATTCATAATCCATCACCCAGCTTTTATCTCCATATTTCAGGAGACTGAGACCATCATTACTACTACCCTAGTTAACACCAGCAACTCCCATTTCTCACATCTTGATTAGGGCGCAGAAATGCAAAGTATTACATAAAGTTTCAGTTCACAATTTGACGGAGCAGTACAGTGGGGTAATTTGTCCCTAATTGCTTATGAGTTTACTAATCCTCTGTGGTCCTTAATTGTTTGGAAAAAAACTATTTGATTCTGTTTTACTCTGTTCAACACTGCTCTTTCAGTACTATGTTATGAACTATTGCAAATAAATTTCAAGAATAGATCTGTGACCCCCTACCAACTTAACAGCTAAAATGCTTGAAAAGACAATTTAATTACTTGTCTTTGCTGAAAATGTAAGATTCTTTTGGCAGTATTTTAACACAAATGTAATGAAGATGGTGCATATAGAAATTATCAAAATAACTGTCATCTGCGTGTTAAAATATATTCCATAATTAATTTGCATCTAACATCCTCCATTTTCTTTTACAAAAAAAAATTTAACAAGTTTTTTGCTGCAATACAAATATACAATCAAGATAGCAGTTAATCAGAACTCAGAATCTTCCTTTAAAACCAAGGTCCTGAGATGGGTTTGAAATTTTTTACATCCGGACAACTTCGTGCACGTCGTCATAGTCCTAAAAAGTCACTGATTCTCCTTATTAAGAAAAGTAAAGATGTTTCCGAAGAAAGTTGAAAGAACCAGGAATCTGCTTAAACATGCCATTAGCTTCCTCATTTTCTGAAATACATCTTGTCACCTGGAAAACAGACACATGTTGAATGATACCTTTAAAACTCTCCAGCTGAAAACCAGGTGCAGGCTCTACTGCTTCTATTTTAAAATGCAGAAATGCACAGGAGTCCATACTGAGCCATTAAGATATCTCAGACTGAATTGCTGGATAGTGTTTGGTGACAGCTAAGGTAATGTAATTCAACCCATTTTATACCAAGTGGGGGTGCGGGGTTCAGGATCGCTAATTTTTTTCCTGACAAATGCCAGAGGTCTAATTTTAAGTATGTGAGAGGAGCATGGAATCAGGCTCAAATGTAAAGCATGAAATGATTCAACAACACTCAATCAATACAGCCCAATCCAGGGAGAATTATCACCTAGACAAGGTGCTTAGCAACTCTAAATCCTAGTCCAGAAAGAACAATATCTTCAGAAAAAGGACTAGAGAGAAAAGAAAGAGACCAATCAGGTTGCTGAACTTGTTCTATCAATATTCTATGTGAAATTTACATTTCAGCCATTTGGCCAAGAACACATAATAAGTATCAGAATCTGTCCAATTTCATAATATTTCCAATTCAGCTTTAATGTGAAAACATCTGACAGTACAAGTATGTGTTCACTTCCATAGATGGTGACTGACTTGCTGAGATCCTCCAGCATTTTGTGTGTTGATCTGCAGGACAATTATAGATTTGTCCTCATTAACTTGGCTGATAGCTAATATCTAATCAAAGCTGACTAACAGTGAAGCTGCTGATGAGTGCAGACCTATTTGTTGTGGTGGTAACAACGTGAGATTATTTTAAGAAAGTAAAGTATACTAAAACTACTGCTTCATTTACACTCAGTGACCTCTGCACCTGCTTGTTAATACAAATATCTAATCACCCAATCAAAATATGGCAGCAACTCAATGCATAAAAGCATGTCAGCTTTACAGAGAATGGTGTGAAAAACAAAAAAAAACATCCGGTGAGCAGCAGTTCTGTGGGCAAAAATGCCTTATTAATGAGGGAGGTCAGAGGAGAATGGCCACATGGGTTCAGGCTGACATGAAGCCAACAGTAATTCAAGTATTACAAATGGTGTGCAGAAGGGCATCTCTAAATGTACAACAGGTCAAACCTTGAAGTGGATGGGCTACAGCAACAGAAAAAGCATAAATATACACTTAGTGGCCTCACAATTAGATACAGGAGGTACCTGATAAAGTATATATACCAATAAACACTCTGGTTAGAATTCACTTTCTGATCAGTTGAAAAAGGGATATCCAAATTTGCATTATTCATAAATTCCAGACTTCTTAATTGTAGACATTTTACTTTTGTCTTCAAATTCTCTCAGCTTCAAAAGAAAAACCAGTTTAACAAGTTAATTCCAGTTAACAAATATTTGACACTGGACTGAGATGTTCATCATGACCAGAAGACATACGAGCAGAATTAGGCCACTTGGTCCATTGAGTCTGTTCTACCATTCTACCTTGGCTGATTTATTCGTCAACATCATTCTCCTGCCTACTTCCCATAACCTTTGATGTGCTGACTAATCAAGAACCTATCAACCTCTGATTTAAACATATATATACCCAATGACTTGGCCTCCACAGCCATCTGTAGTAATGAATTCTACAGATTCACTACCCTCAGGCTAAAGAAATTCCTCCTCATCTTTGTTCTAAATGAACCTTTCTCTTCTCCGAGGCTGTGTTTCCTTTGGAGCTTGTGGAGATTTGGCATGACATCTAAAATGTTGACAAACTTCTATAGATGTGTGGTAAAGAGTATATTGACTGGCTGCATCACAGCCTGGTATGGAAGCCCCAATGCCCTTGAACGAAAAATCCTATAAAAAGTAGTAGATACAGCCCACCCCACCATTGAGCACTTCACATGAAATGCTGTCGCAGGAGAGCAGCATCCATCATCAGGGACTCCCACCACTCAGGACCTGCTCTCTTCTCGCTGCTGCCATCAGGAAGAAGGTACAAGAGCCTCAGGAGTCACACCACCAGGTTCAGGAACAGTTACTACCTGTCAACCATCAGACTCTTGAACCAAAGGAGATAACTTCACTCAGCTTCACTTGCCCCATCATTAAGATGTTCCCACAATCAATGGACTCACTTTCAGGGACTCTCCGTCTAATGTTCTTGATATTTATTGCTTATTTATTTACTTCTTCATTTTTTATTTGCACAGTTGTTGTCTTCTGCACTTCGGTTGAACACCTAAGTTGGTGAGCTCTTTCACTGATTCTGTTATAACTATTATTCTATAGATATGTTGAGTATGCCCACAAGAAAATGAATCTCAGGGTTGTATATGGTGATTGATATTTATATATGTATGTATACATACACACACACACACACACACACACACACACACACACACGTGTGTGTGCGCACTTTTGAAAGTAATCTTCATTATCACTCTGCTCTCTGGTCCGAGACTCCCCCATGACAGGAAATATCCTCTGAACATCCACTCTATCTAGTCCTTTCAATATTCAGTAGGATTCAATGGGACTCCCCCCTGATTTTTACAGGCCCAGAGCCATTAATTGCTCCTCATATGCTAACCCTTTCATCCCTGGAGTCATTGTCATGAACCTCCTCTTGACCCTCTCCAATGCCAGTGCATCTTTTCTTAGATAAGGGGCCCAAAACTGCTCACAATTCTCTGAGTGTGGTCTGACCAATGCCTTAAATTCTAGTCCTCTTGCTAACATTGCATTTACCTTCCTTATCACTGACTCAACCTGCAAGTTAACCTTTAAGGAACCCTACACGAGGACTCCCAAGTTCAGTTACACCTCTAATTTTTCAATTTTTTTTACAATTTAGAAAATAGTCTATGTCTTTAATCTTTCTACCAAAGTGCATGACCATACACTTTATTCCACCTGCCATTTTTGTGCCATTCTCTCAATCTGTGTAAATCCTCCTGCAGACTCCTTGCCTCCTCAACACTACCTACTCCTCCACTGCCTGCAAACTTGGCCACAAAGCCACCAATTCCATTATCCAAATCATTGACATGTAACATGAAAAGAAGTGATTCCCAAAACCAATCCCTGTGAACACCAGTAGTCAATAGCAGCCAAACAAAACCGGTCCCCTTTTTACCCGCTCTTTGCCTCCTGCCAGTCATCCAGTCTTCTATTCATGCTAGTATTTTTCCTGTAATACCACGGGTTCTTATCTTGTTAAGCAGCCTCATGTACAGTACCTTGTCAAAGGCCTTCTGAAAATCCAAGTAAACAACAAACACTGATTTTCCTTTGTCTATCCTACCTGTTATTTTCTCAAAGAATTCCAACAATTTTGTCAGGTAAGATTCTCTCTTAAGGAAACCATATTGACTCTGGCCTATTTTATCATGTGCCTCCAAGTACCGTAGCCAGCTGGTGGCATAGTGGCATCAGCGACGGACTTCGGAGCGAAGGCTCCCGAGTTCAAATCCAGCAGGCTCCCTTGCACGCTTTCCATCCGTGCTGGGTTGAGCGTCAAGCTAGCAACTCGGCCTTGTAAAAACAATAAAGCCTGCCAAAAAAAAACGCCGTCATGATGGCATCCTGATGACTCCACTCAGAGTTAAGGGCTTTCTTCTTCTTCTTCTTTCCAAGTACCATAAAACCTCATCCTTAAGAATGGATTCTAATATGCTCCAAACCACTGAAGTCAGGCTAACTGGCCTATAATTTCTCTTCTTGTGCCCCCCTCCCTTCTTGAAGAGTGGTGTGACATTTGGGATTTTCCATTCCTCCGGAACCATTCTAAAGGCAAATAAATATGAGTTTAGAAATAACTGGCTCATCAGAGTCTGTGTGAACAACAATTTTAGACCTTGCCACATTATGTCTAACCTCAACCATATTAATGGGCTCAAAGTAAAATAAAACAACTCACCCTCGTTAGTAATGTCTGTAGATCTTCCAAGTGAGCATATTCATTGAAAACACGCACTAATGTTTTAATGTACCAAGATCCCTCTCTTTTATCTCGCCAGGACACATAGCCTAAAGAAAAATAATTAAACACATATGGAAAAAGTATAGTGCTACATCAAACTAAAGGAGAAATTTTAATTATAGGAAGATGAACTCCCAATCACGGCGTGACAAGTGCTACACCTCTGGCCTCACCACCACTCAAGGCCTGAAACAGCCTTTCCATGTGAGGTGACACTTCACCTGTGAGTCCGTCAGGATCATCTATTCCATCCAGTGCTCCCAATAAGGTCTCCTCTACATTGGTGGGTCATGATGTAGATTAGGGAACCACTTTGTCAAACACCTTGCTCTGTTTGCTGCAAAATGCAGGATCTTCTGGTGGCTACTTATTTCAATTCAACTTTCCATTCCTATTCTGACATGTCTGTCCATGGTCTCCTTATTTATAAATAAGTATTATTTATTTAAAAATATTAGCTTTAAATATAATTTATGAAAATGTACTTTTTATTCCCCATGATACAATTGCCACTAGCAAGATTTTTCAGTACTTATGCTCAAAAAACCACAAAGTTGTCTAATAAGACAAATGGAAAATATCAGCAATCAAGAGCTTGAAATGGAAAATGTTATATTTTTCAGCATTAATATTCATTTTTGCAATATTCGCAAAAATCCCATAAAATATGTTATTGTTCTAGGCCAAAATGTGGATGTGTTGACATATACTTGGACCTATATTTAAAGATGAGCATATTATTCCAAAGTTATTAACTAGTTAAGTGAAAGTACCTGGGAATGTAGAGTATGAAACTAAAATATCACTGGGAGTTGGTAAGCTTGATACTGCATCGGGCTCATCCCCTCCTTGAAAAGGGGTAGCATCAGTCTGTAAACTGGTAGTTTCAGAGAATTTACCAGGAGCACTATCGACTTCCTCCATTGTGTGGAATCCTTTGTCTTTCTGATCTGCAAAAATGTAAAAGTTTAACACTTAATAAATTATTGACTGATATTTCAGCGAAGTTGCATACCCAAATATGATGCAAAAGAAATCTCTTTATTATAGCATTGCTCTCCCTTTCTGCAATACTGATCTGGATTCTTAACTTCCTCATCAGAAGACCTCAATCAGTGAGGATTGGTTGTGGTAACAACACCTTCTCCTCAATGAGGACTTCAAGGCTGTGTGCTTAGCTCCCTGCTCTACTCTCTATACACTGTGTGGCTAAGCTCAATTCCAACCCCATCTTCGAACTCGCTGACGACACTACTGCTGTAGGATAAATCACAGGTCGTAGTGACTCAGCATACTGGAATAACATAGGACACTCAGTTGAGTGGTGCACAACAATAATCTCATTCAACACCAGCACATCTAAAGAGCTGATTGTTGCCTTCAGGAAGGGGAAGGAGATTGAACACGCACCAATTTACATTGGGGATTGGTGGTGGAAAGAGCAGTGTTAAATTCCTGGGCATTAACAAATCAGATAAGCGGTCCTGGGCACAACAGATAAATGCAATAAATAAGAAAAGCACAACAGTGTCTTTATTTCCTAAGAGAAGGTTCAGTTTGTTACTGAACATTTAATAAATTTCTATAGGTAGAACGTTGAAAGTACCCTAACAGCAATATGAATGCACAGGAAAGAAAGAAGGTGCAGAGAGTCATGGGCTCTGAGCAGTACATCACACCCTATCCCCTCAAGAAGGCAACATTTATCAACAGATATCATTATCCAGGTCAAGACATCTGTACCTCCACTGGCCAGGAGGTACAGAAGCTCCACATCTCCAGGTTCAAGAACAGCTACTTTCCTTCAGCCGTAGCTTATGAACAAACTGGCAAACCCAAATCATTACAGCCTAGCAACACGGTGACCACTTAGATCACTTGCACTAAAAGAGGTTTTTTTTTACTGTACTTCTAATTGTGTTTTTTGTAAAAATTGTATATAATTTGTGTTTAATATGTTTTTCTTGTGAATGCTCCATAAGTGATGCTGCTACATGCAAGTTTTTCATTTAACTTGTGCGCGCGCATGCACACTCACACACCCTCACACTTGTGCATATGGCAATAAACTTGACTTTGACTTTTAATACTCTCCATCTACCGCTGCTCTTTCACCTCTGATTCCCAAGTTGTGAGAAGGACAGTCTCATGGAGAGATACAAGTGAAACTCAAATGGATACAAGACAAATGGACACAATGAAGCAGTAGGTAAAGAAGTCAAGAATAATAATAAACAGCAAAAGGAATTTTGTGAAGAACATGAGAGTGATCCAGCAAGAACTATACAACAGGCAGTAAAAGCTTCCATGGATATTAACAAAAATGTTAAATTTGAATCCCTTTCGTAGACTGAGTAAGGAAAAATTATCCTAGAGAAGCAAAGTGGCAGGGAAGTTAAAAAAAAATTTTATGCATGTCTTCATTAAAGATAGAAAAATCTCCTGGAAATAATGAGAATAACAGGTCTGCTATGAATTAGAACTGACAGAACATTAGTACAGATTGAACACACTTTGTCCAAAGTGCTTGAAACTGGAAATGTTTCAGATTTCAATTCTGCAATATTTGCATCTATATAATGCAATAACTTGGGGATGGAACCCAAGTCTAAACACGAAATCCATTTACATTAGATATACAGCTCATCTACAGCTGGTGTGAACCTCACAGAGTAAACAGACGGCAATTGAAGCAGTCTGACTCGATGGAGCTGGGTCAGAGTTGAATGACTGCCCTCAACGCTATTATTGGATTCATATCTGCCATCGATTTCAAACAGCCACCCATTCCACAGCAAGAAAGGAGGGGGTAGTTTATAAAATATTTTTAATAATTCTGTGCGTGAAACAATAACGTGTACATTGAATCATCAGAAAGGTAAGCTATCACTACCTCAGCCACCAGGTGGACAGTCAGTGGCTGCTTGGCATCACTATCATTCCCGACTCTGAATTTATGTGTTACCAGTACGCAGACTTTGTCTTATACTTGTTCATCACACATTTTTTGCTGATACAACCGATCAGCGTGTAGATTTTCATCAGTGACGATCTTGGAAAACTCATCAGTGAATTTCTCTGCTGCTTTGTCATCTTTAAAATCTTTAAAAAGTTAACACAGTGCTCTGAAAAAATCCCCCTTTCATGATCGAGATCTTCATTTTTCACTTTATGCAGTGTTTTTTTCATTAACTTCTGTCATTTCATAGGTGAGGTCAGAACTGTCGAACACCTCAGAACTATCTGTGGTATACAGAAATCTGTGCATCGTCTAGAATCTTCCCAGCACCTTGTGGAATTTTCCATTTGTGACGTCATGTTCAGCATTCAAAAAATTCAGTTTTTGGAGGTTTTCAGATTTTGTAATATTGGAAAAGGGGTGTTCAACCTTGTAAGTAAAAATACAATGGTACTGAACGCCAGTGGATCTCCAGACTGTACCTTGAGCCTTGGAAGAGGTGGTGACTGAGATTATGTATGCATTGATTGTCTTCTTCCAAAATTCCAGAAGTAATAGAGTAGTTTCCATCAACTTCTACTGTTTATTAAAGAAGGGAGGGAGGGAGGAAGTGGGAACCATAGACATGTTTGTCTGACATCAATATTAGATAAAATTCTAGAATCTATGACTAAAGGCATTTAGACGATAATGCCACGCATGGACTGAGTTGACGCAGAATAATGAAAGGAAAATATATTTGATAAATGTATTAAAGTTTTGAGAGGCTACAACCACCAAATTAGTTAAGGAGGAAACCAGCAGATGTGACGTTTATCAATATATATTGCCACACATAAAGTTAGACTCTAGAGTTGCAAGGGGATAGGAAACGGAGTGACAGAATGCCAGAACAGATAGTGGAGTGGTTGTGAACAAAGATGCTGTTAACCCTACATACAAAGTCAGGAATCAAAAGGTCATGCATGATGGGACTAATGCTCTGAGCTATGCATATTTCAATATAAGGAGTACAGTAGGAAAGGTGGATAAGCTTAGGGCATGGATCAGCATGTGGAATTATGACACTGTAGCCATAAGTGAGACCTGGTAGCAGGAGGGGCAGGACTGGCAGCTCAATGTTTCATGCTTACATTGTTTTGGACATTATAGAGCAGGAGGGATTAAAGGGAGAGGGGTGGCATTACTAGACGCAGCAGTGCTCAGTCCTGTTCCTGCATTACTTTCATGATACAGGTGTCCCCCGCTTTTCGAACGTTTGCTTTACGAAACCTCGCTGTTACGAAAGACCTACATTAGTTACCTGGTTTTGCTAACAGAAGGTGTTTTCACTGTTACAAAAAAAGGCAGCGCGTGCCCCAAGCAGTCAAGCTCCTCCCCCGGAACTGCATTCTAGTTGGCATTGCCTAAACACGTGCCTGTGAGCATCTGTGCTTTATCTCAATTTATTTTGAGCATCCATTAGCAAGGTGAGTTCTAAAGTATTGGAAAAGCCTAAAAGAGCTCGTAAAGGTGTTACACTTAGCGTAAAACTAGACATAATTAAGCATTTCCAGCGTGGTGAATAAAGTAAGGACAAAGTGAGTTTGGCTTGTGGAAGTTGATGAAGATGATGTTGAAGAGGTTTTGGCATCCCATGACCAAGAACTGATAGATGAAAAGCTGATGCAATTGGAAGAGGAAACCAAATGCAGTAGTGAACAGACCGAAAGTGAAGTCGTCCAGGAACTGAACATGAAGCAACTGCGTGAGGTTTTCACTGCAATGATTGCAGAAAAGTACGATTTTAATTTTGAAAGGGTACTTCGGTTTAGGGCATATTTGCAGGATGGTTTGAGTGCTTACAAAGAACTGTATGATAGAAAAATGCGCGAGACTAAGCAATCAAGCATACTGTCATTTTTCAAGCCTTCCACCTCAGCCACAGCAGACGATGAACCTCGACCTTCGACATCGAGGCAGGCAGACATAGAAGAAGAAGACCTGCCTGCCCTGATGGAAACAGACGACGATGAGATGACACCCCAGTGTCCCACCACCCCAAACTCCGGGCCGCGGACTGATACCGATTCACGAAGTGTGCAACGGTAGCCAGGACACACCCAGCACATCTTTAAGAAAAAAGCCAAAATAAACAAGCTAATTAATTAGGTGCCGCCTGGCACCTAAATGTTGGCCCAGATCAGAGGTGACCACTTATTAATTAGCTTGTTTATTTCGGCTTTTTTCTTAAAGATGTGCTGGGTGCGTCCCGGCTACCGCTGCATGCTTCGTGGATCGGTATCAGTCCGCAGCCTGGAGGTTGGGGACCACTGCACCACCCCAACCTCCGACAACTCAGCCTAACACACCATCATCAGTGTGCTCGGCGCTGTCTTCCCGACTCCGGTAAGTAATACTACACTGTACATACATTATTTCTACGTTATATAGACTGTGTATTTTTATGTGTTATTTGGTATGATTTGGCAGCTTCATAGCTTAAAGGTTACTGGAGAGAGTGTTACTGCCGACAGCACTTGCGTGAGATTTTCGCTACGGTGGACAGCGCGGCAATGATTGTAGAAAAGTATTTCTACTTTATATAGGCTGTGTATTTATCATACCATTCCTGCTTTTACTACATGTTACTGTTATTTTAGGTTTTGTGTGTTATTTGGCATGATTTGGTAGGTTATTTTTTGGATCTGTGAACGCTCACAAACTTTTCCCATATAAATAAATGGTAATTGTTTCTTCACTTTACGACATTCCGGCTTACGAACCATTTCATAGGAACGCTCTACCTTCGGATGGCAGGGGAAGCCTGTATCAGCAAAGCTAATTTCTGCTGGTTTGGTTGAAGCAGTCAAACTCCTAAGCAAACTCTATGCCTTTAAATACAATGCACTCATCAAAACTGGTACTTGTTTCTCATTGGCTATTCCATTTGATTTAAAATACTGCTCAATCCATTAAGTATACAAAATCCAGTTACCTGTTGTGTAATTAAACGTGCCAATCTTTCCGATGTAGGCAGGCATTTCTGCAGTTTATTTTAAATGATTATTGTCACCTAGCACTCACTGTTTATGAACCCATGAATTCTTCTGTTTTTCTAACTTTTTATTAACTTGATCGCGTCTTCCCTTCCGAAAACACCTACTGCACTGCTTTTTTTTGAAACTCAACTATTTTGCTGTGCTCTTTTAAAACTCAAACATCGGTTCATTTTGAAAATTCCTTGACACCACTGTTATATTTTGTAACTCCACAACATTAAACTAATTTGAAAGGAAAGGAGAGGAACCCAAGAGATGCAAGTCTTAGTTTGTGTTTACTTTAAGCGAAGTGCAAACATGGTAACATCATGACGTACGCAATTCACATATTTTTATATATAACTATAATGAATTCTATAAACAACAAAGAATGCTTAATCAAACAATATATTTACAAGATTACTCAAATATTAAATACACAATATATTTTCAAATGGAGTTGAATAAGCTTATTGAGTCCCTTCTCAGACCTTTCTGTTGTTCCACTGCAAGTGTTGTTCCACCTTTGTAATTCTTTGTACCCATTGACTAGGTTATTTAATTGTGAACCCATCTTTTGGTTCAGGAATAACAAATGGTGTTGTATAAGGAAAGGCAGTATGTTTGTTCACTTGAAAGTTTATTTTGGTTTTACAACAAGTAATAGCTAAACTGCTATTCCTGTAAAATTTGAATTCATTTTTTCTTGATTGTTAACCTGGGACACTGAGTTATTATGCCTCTACAGTTCTTGATTGCAAATATTTTGATACTGATATTACAGTTTAAGGCTATAGACAGATGGGGATTTGAACTAAAATTGAGAACAGAGCTTGACTGGATTAATTCTCAGATAAGGTCACCATCCCTTCAATAGTAACTTAGACTAATTTTTTTCCAACTGTTAACCTACCTCCACCACAAGCTTGAAGGAAGAATATTTTGGGCTTTTCACGCAATGTTAGACTGTGCGAGCCATCAAAGAAGCTGACGATGTGTTGCACTGCCACGGGGACTCTTCCATCCACTCCATATATTGCACCTGGAAATTGTCTATGTTGAGCCTGAGTATAGAAACACATGTATAACTTTAATCATTATACAAGGCCAACAATGACCTAAATCCAAGAAAAGTGGCTAATTTAATTTCTAACAAATTATTAACTCATCCTTTGCTAATATTATTGCAAATAAATTACTTATAAACAGTAGTTTATAAGTAAGCATGTCAAAGGGCAAAGTTGGGTTTTACGGGAAATGCAGAATAACAGAACGTTGCAATGGGGAAGCCTTTTGAGGATGAGCTAAGTTACACTGATGGAGTGATATGGAAGAAAACAGAGATTTACTCTGTATTTTCCTCACATTGGACCTGACATAGCTGTGCTTCATAAGAACCAAAAATTATAAAGCTTCTTGATCCCAATGCAAATATTCACCTGTCCAATGAGGACAAGTGTAAAGAAGATTCTATATGTAGATTGACAGTTATAAATATCAGTCAAATAAAGGCATATTCTATACACTACTGGTACTTTCCCCCTTTTTTCCCCCGAGATGGTCCATCCAGATTATCCATCATTTAACAATTGAAGTGATAATGCAGCTGAACTAAACTCTTTAACAAATATACCAGGGAATATACCATGAAGAATTGAGCTCTACTTTTTTTGTGCTGGTTTGTTGAATTTTTAACATAGACATAGCTCCCCTTATTTTTCGACTCAGTTAAAGAAAAATTTTCATTCAAGTAGGCAAAAAGCACAATGTTGTTCTGAAATAGTAACATTAGATAAGTAAATGTTTAGGATGCAAAATTTTGATTGAAATATAATGAAGTAAGAAATCTAATCGGTATCAAAAAGATTATCCAAATCTTAATCTAGTCTCTGACAGACATTGACAATCCTGCAATCCATTTCCAGTATTCTGTTTTCACTTCACTTCCTTTAAAATGCTTTATGTAAGAATTTAATGTTTCTTACCTTGCTGGTGACAGTGTCCTTTGCAGCAATTAAAAAAAAGGCATCTTCAGATATTTGGGAACCATATAATTATAGTGGATTTTGTAATTACGTTGGTGCATAAAGGTTAAGATATCTTAGGTACTGGTGACAATACCATATTGCACACAATAATAGTTATTTTGAATAGTTATTTGTTGGAGAAGATCCCGAGAGGTAGGATCTATGAGCATTGAAGAGACATAATCTGATTAGGGATTGTCAGCAGGGCTTTGTCAAGGGGAGGTTGTGCCCAGCAAGCCTGATTGAATTCTTTGAGGATGTAACAAAATACATTGATGAAGGTAGAGCAATAGATGTAGTGTATATGGTTTTCAGTAAGGCATTTGATAAGGTTCCCCATGCAAATCTCATTCAGAAAGTAAGGAGGCATGGGATCCAAGGAGACCTTGCTTTGTGGATCCACAATTGGCTTGCCCACAGAAGGCAAAGGGTGGTTGTAGATGGTTCATATTCTGCATGGAGGACAATGACCAGTGGTGTTCCACAAGGATCTGTTCTGGGACCCCTTCTCTTTGTGATTTTTATAAATGACCTGGATGTGGAAGTAGAAGGGTAGGTTAGTAAGTTTGCTGATGACACAAATGTTGGGGGTGTTATAGACAGTCTGGAGGGTTCTCAGAGGTTACACCAGGACATCAATATGATGCAAAACTGGGCTGAGAAGTGGCAGATGGAGTTCAACCCACATAAGTGTGAAGTAGTTTATTTCCGTAGGTCAAATTTAAAGGCGGAATATAATATTAATGGTAAGATTCTTGGTAGTGTGGAGGATCAGAGAGATCTTGGAGTCCGTGTCCATAGGACACTCAAAGCTGCTGCGCAGGTTGACAGTGTTATTGAGAAGGCGTATGGTGTGGTAGTCTTCATCAACTGTGGGATTGAGTTCAAGAGCCATGAGGTAATGTTACAACTATATAAGACCTTAGTTAGACCCCACTTGGAGTACTGTATTCAGTTCTGGTCACTTCACTACAGGAAGGATGTGGATACTATAGAGAGTGCAGAGGAGATTTACAAGGATGTTGACTGTATTGGAGAGCAGGCCTTATGAGAATTGGTTGAGTGAACTTGGTCTTTTCTTCTCGGAGTGACGGAGGATGAGAGGTGACCTGATAGAAGTGTATAAGATGATGAGAGGATAGCCAGAGGCTCTTTCCCCAGGGCTGAAATGGCTAACATGAGGGAGCATAGTTTTAAGGTGCTTGGAAGTAGGTACAAGGGGGCTGTCAGAGTTAAGTTTTTCACAGAGTGGTGGGTGCCTGGAATGCACTGCCAGCGACAGTGGTAGAGACGGATAAAATAGGGTCTTTTAAGAGACTCTTAGATAGGTACATGAAGCTTAGAAAAATAAATTTTCCTATGCAGTAGGAAAATTCTAGGCAGCCTCTAGAGTAAGTTACATGGTCGGCACAACATTGTGAGCCGAAGGGACTGTAATGTGCTGTAGATTTCTATGTTCTATTATGAGTCAGATTCAGCAGGAATGGAACAAAATAAGGGATCCAAAACATAGAAGGTAAATAACTCAATTTGTAGTATAACTTAAAGTCAAAGAAAAAACAGCTAAACACTTGAACACAGATGAAACAAAAACAGAAACGCATCCTTAATAATTCACATAATAGTGGCCCACAGAAATTCATGCAGCAACACCACCTATTACTGAGGTCAAGATCATAACTAACCTGATTGCCATGCGAAAGAATAACTACAACACAACAATCAAAATGTGTATGGTCCTTACTCGCCAGGCTTTTCAGTTCGTTCAACATACACTGTCCGAAAAGAAAAACAGAGAAAAAATAAGGATTAAGCAACAAATTATGGAATGATAATGAAAAGTGACCATCTAACAGGAGTAAAAAATCTATAATGCTACAGGACTCTCTTAGAACTTGTCTTTCATCAAATATCTGAAAGAATAAATTCATTATGGGAATGCTCGTATTTGGTTCTGTTAAACCGTACACTACCAAGCAGAAGCCTGTGTAAATAATGTCTACTTTTCCCAAATCCTTGCTAATTTTTAGAAATTAAAAGTGAGATTCCAAGAAGGAAGTATTTTACAATAGTTTTTTGTATTTGTACATCAGCTTCCTATGTTTTAATTATTTTGTTTAAGACTATAAGTGCTTCAGGACAGAATTTGAATGGCTAAACATGTAGTCCCGGGTTACAAATGAGTTCTGATTTTTCAGATCTCCGCAAGTTGATTCTGTTTACCAGTAAGAAAGTATACAAAATGTCTTGATACGATAATCCACAGTATTGTAATGAATACCTTTGAGGGCCAATTAATGTGAGCATTTATTTATCATCTTCCCCTGCCTGGTTATAATGGTACATAATCAGGATGTCCCATGCTCTATAGGTTTGACGTATTCATAGCTTTTGAACGCATCAAAGTGAAAAGGCACTTTTCACTTGAGGCCGAGTATTTGTAACCCATGAGGACCTGTATTTTATACACAAAAGGCATGCATACAGAAGAGAAAATCAGTCTCTTCATGTTAAAACTTTCCTTTCTGGCCCTTTGGAAGACCTTAGTATTGAAGCTGTGGGCTCCACTTAGTTGACTAAGAACTCATTGGATGGAGGCTAATGCAAGGCAGCACTGCAATAAAGTGTGAGCTCCATGACCCCATAATTAGTGCTTAATTGTGAAAGTACTCACTTCTTTGGTCAAATTTTTTTTAACAATAACCTTAAAGGACAATTTCTCAAAGAGATTTTCAACACTTTTACAATCAACATCAGAGCCCAGGCGACTTTTCAAATTGCTGTCTGGATGGAAGTCCACATTGTTGATGATCAAACAATACCCTCGAGGATTGGCATCCATTTTGTAAGCCTAGAAGTAAGCAAAGGGGTCAGTAAGAACCAAAGAAAGTAATCGTGGTTCCATGCTGCTTCTCTCTATGACTCATACTGAAAATGCAAATGTAATTTTCGCCCATTACAGTCTCCTCTCGATAATTCAATGTGTTTTTCTTTCACTGAAATATTAAATAATCTAATAATTTACATTAAATCCTGTAAATGTGGATAAGATAAATTTAAAGGTAATTTGACATTTTTTTAAAGGATTCAGTGATTTGGAAGATGGATAAAGAAATCATGTTTCTGACTGTGGTGTCCAAAAGGAGACCACAAATGAAAGAGTTAATAATAAATCCATGAATTAATTCAGGAAAAATATTTAGTCAAAAAGTTCTAAGAATAAAGAATGTGGGGATGGTTGAAGAAAATACCTTTTTGGAGTTAATAGGTGAAAGAGAAAGAAAGATATGTTGATATGAAGTGAGACTGGAGATTTTCCAGAGCATATATACCAAATGGTTTGGTTTAGTAATGCAAGTTCATGGTAAATTATGCTACAAAATGGAAATGTGATAAAAAATAAAATATTCATTTTAAAGAGAATAAAGTTGTGAAATAAGAATAAATATAATACACTACACCTGCACAAAAATAAAGGTAATAATATTGGCTTAATTTTTTTCAGGAGTGGGAAACCAAAGATATGGATGTCACCAATGGGAAACTGTCACTATCAGCATCTCATCTTAGTATAATAGAGATATTAATCTAGTTCCCGGTTTCAACAAATGTACTTATAGCAGCAGATAATAGTATTAGTAGGAATTACTCCAATCATATTGGTGGGAATACTTATAACCAATCAAGCACTATACTGCAAAAACCTGTATAACAAACCAATGTATACCAATAACTAAATTGAGAGACACTTTGCACAAGAGCCTTACAGCCAACTGGAACACTGGTTCATAAATAAATTTAAAATTGATAACATCTCTAGTCCCAAAGGAAAGACTCAGTATGTTCATCATCTGTCAGATCACCTATTGAATTCCTCATTTTATATCTTAATAAAGTATAAATTTCATCTGCGTAGTATCATATTGGTTTAGATTTGGGCACAAGTTATTTCTACAAAAAACTCCATCATTAGAACAATTATCTTCTGTATCAATAAAGATCTTTCATAAATTTAAAAAATCTTCATTTGACACTGATGTAAATGCTCACCGTGTCATACTTTTGTCCTTTGTTGGCTGGTTTTCCTGGAACCAGGAAATCAATATCTGAACCTGAAACATGAGGACAGTTATCATTATACTGTCTCCTCTACATAAAAAATCTTTGCTAAGTAATTGTAATTTCAAACTCCTGCCGATTTAACGTCTGACTCTGTTAGTCACTATTCATCTGCACTATGCTCCTTCGACACATTGACATTGCTATCAGCAGAAAACCCTCATTTTCTCTTAAATTGACTCTATATTCATGTCAGCATGAATAAATTTAATGCATGTGTTATTTAAATGTTCCCACTGTTTACTTGATATATCCAAATTTCATAGCCCATGTCAGGTGTGGAAATGTATTTGAAACTTTGAGGTTTTATGTATTTCATCTTGTAATGTAACAAAATGGAACCTGTAAAATCCCATAATGCTTTGCTATATCATAGTCATAGTCATAGACATACTTTATTGATCCCAAGGGAAATAGATTTCCCAATTTTTCTGGGAATATATGCTGAGTATGTATGTGACAGGAGCCATGTAATGTCTTTGATCATTGTTCATTGCTCTGCAACTAAGGGGAGGTTGATGCTGGCCTTGAAGTGTAGCTGTACTAGAGGAGCTGACCTTGCAGAACAGATAAAAGATAACAGCCAAAGCATAACCTGAAAACTTGTATAAAAAGGAACTTCATAAGCCGTAAATCAGGAGCAGCCTCCAGCCATTGAGGAGTGGAAATGTTTCATGTTATTGCTAGCAATAAATATGTCACTGAACAGAAACACACTTATTTTTGGTTCCTTGTATAAAAACATAGTAAAAGGTACACAACACAGTCTTCGTAAATATCTGAAACACTTGATGATTCAGATCCATTTTCGATTTTGCTATGCTATGTTGCACACCATTCAAACCTCTTGTCTATTAGTCATCTTTTTAATACTTTCTACATTCTTCTCAGTGGGGGGAGAGAAGGAGGACCTTCTGCTACAACTGATGGCTGGGACACATAGTTACAAACTCAGAAGCTGCAACTAGGCCTGAATTAGTATAGAAAACAAATTAAAACAATTCCATTACCAAGTAATTAGTTCTTAAAATGCACAACCAATTCTTTAAGATTTTTTACATACATTGGACTGGGAGAGGAGTCTGGGTCACTTGCGGTGCTGGTTTATGTCGTTCGCCTATTTTGATTGGTTTAACTGAGATGGAAGTGCTAGGCTGCATCAGAAGCCCCTCTTTCAGTAAATCAGCAAGATTATGTTGTTTGGTTTCTTCTAGACTCTCCAAAAAAGCTGGAAATGCTCTTGTCCCACGACTCTGCAGATCAATTATCAACTGACGGGCTTGGTCTCTGCGTGTCCCCGAGTTCTACAGTACAAGAAGTACTCTATGAGTCAAATTTTGATCAATTATAAAATGTAATCTCAAACTAACTAACATTACAACATTAACAAAATGCTGCCCGGCCTGCTGAGTTCCTCCAGCATTTTGTGTGTGTTACTCAGATTTCTAGCATCTGCAGATTTTATCTTGTTTGTCGATTTTACAACATTTGCTGGCATTCAATTTATTGAAATGGTTGATCTTCCAGAGTTTCATCATGACAAGCAGAAATCAAAACAAATTTCAGCAAATAGCCATAACATCTCTTATACACCTCCAATTCAAACACTCTCCAAATGTCTGGACTATACATGTAAATATAAACACGGTGATGGGCAATGTGTTAAACATAATGTTTTCAAGCTCCCACACTCCCAGTTATTTTATCTTCCTAGACTTGTGTTAATGTCCTCATCTAAATAATATGCAAGGTTTTGATTGAGGAAAGATGACAATTGTGTATCTTATTCCTTCCACTTGAGATCAGGGCAAAAATTAAAAATGGGACCTGTGGATTTTTTTTCCCAGGATTCCAGCATTAGCAATTTCACAATTGAAACACCACAATAATGACTCAAAACTTACTTTAAGATTCAGAATGAAGTTTCATTTTCATCTCTTGATTTCATTGCAAACCTGCCATAGATTACAAGTTTTTTTAAACACCATTGGCTTGTCATCTTATTAAATAGTCTACCTCCTCATTGGGAGTCAATTTTGAAATGAAAGTAGATTACATCAGGACTGACTTGCACAATTACAACGATTTGTTTGGGTTGGGTATTTTTCAAGACGATAGATAAGATAAAGGGAAAGAAATGTGCCAGACAGGAATAGTTCAAGCACATCAAACTGACCGGATTTTCTTCAAGCAAGTGGACTTTCTATGTATTACATTCCTGACACAACCTCAGTTGTGGAAGCAATTAAATGAACATTTAAAACATTAAAAGATCCAAACAGGAATGTTTTCCAAACCATCTTAAGTGCATATCAAAACAAGTAGATCTTAACGAATAATGCAGAAAATGACGGAAACAATACAATGTTGTCATCTCTCCACTGAAGCTGCCTGATGATTTACTATTTTCAACCTATTGTTGTTATTTCATATTCCAGCATCTGCACGATTTCAGGAAAATAATGTATTACCGCTCCTTTAAAATCCCACCTAGCCAAGGACTTTGACCTGAAATGTTATTTCGACAAATGCTGCTTAACCTGCTTGGCCTTTCGTCTCTTGCACTTTCTCTATTTATTTCAGAACGCCAGTATCGCCGCGCTTTATTTATTTTCCTGGAATCTCGGTTAGGAACGACCGGACTCCCTACATCTCTCCGACGATGGAGCGGAGAGTGTCACTAACATCCCAATCACTCCCGGGAGTCCCATCTCCCTCTCACACCTTGACTTCCTCGATCATGTCCTCAGTGAAAATATTTTTCGCCACCAGCCGGCTATAAAGGTGTTCAGGTTGCAGGTTGTTCACCAACGTTACTCGGTGCTTTTGCAGCAGCCTTCGTTGACTCTCTTCCATCTTGGCGGAGCCCTCGACCGCTGAGCTACCCGGGGTTTCGACCCACCCAAGATGGCTGCGCGGCGTTGACCGACTCAAGATGGCGCCGTTGACGCGCTCAAAATGCCTGCGCGAGGTTGACCCACTCAAGATGACTACGCTGACGTACTCAACCTGGTGGCGGCCCCTGTACTCAGAGCAACGATCCTTGTGGGAGTTTTAAAAGCTTGCAGATGCTGGAATCGGGTGGAAAAATAAATACACTGCTGGCCGCTGAGTTCCTCCAGTAGCCTGTTTTTTAAACACCCATGGGAGTCTGGCTCAGAAGCCAGAACAGGTCAAATCTAATATAAACGCTGTTTCAAAAATTCTCTAAACACTTGCCAGGGTCAGACAGCATCTGAGGATTCAAGGAGGAACGTTTCCAAACCATCTGAAAAGTGTATATCAAAACGAGTAGATCTTAAAGAACAAGTAATTCAGGAAATGCTGAAGCTGTCTGACCTACTGAGCATCTCCAGGGTATTCTGTTTTACTTCCAACATCTGGAGGGTTATTTTTGTTTGTTACTTTGTTATTTTAAAACTTACACATCTAACTACCATTTGCTGCACCTGCTGATTTAAAGGAAAATTTCAAAGGATTTAAAATCAAAAACGACTCAGGATGTAGGCATAGAACTAAAATTATTGTTTATAGAACAACTTCTGTCAAGGTTGCTAAGGGAGCAACCCTCTATTCTCTCAAGTTCAGGTTCATTGTCATTCAGACATACAAGTGTGTACTGTCAAATGAAACAACGTTCCTCTGAAGCAAGGTGCACAACACCGTACATATAACTCACAGACAACACATCCTTTAATAATCCCAAACACGAGAAAATCTGCAGATGCTGGAAATTCAAGCAACACATTCAAAATGCTGGTGGAACGCAGCAGGCCAGGCAGCATCTCTAGGAAGAGGTACAGTCGACGTTTTGGGCTGAGACCCTTCGTCGGGACTAACTGAAAGAAGAGATAGTAAGAGATTTGAAAGTGGGAGGGGGAGGGGGAGATCCAAAATGATAGAAGAAGACAGGAGGGGGAGGGAAGAAGCTAAGAATTGGACACGCCAACTGAACTTCTTCTTATAGATGCAGCCTGGCCTGCTGCGTTCCACCAGCATTTTGTGTGTGTGCTTGAATTTCCAGCATCTGCAGATTTTCTCATTTTTGTGTTTTTAAATTCACTACTGTGAAGCTTCTTACAGTGATGCCTACACTGAAGAAGTTTAAATCTTCTCTTCGACAGGAGTTTAGTGAAACCCTCTCTCACTGTTCCCCATCTGCAATTTCTTCAGCCCTTCAACTTTTTGACCATACTCTCACCCAGACCCGCTATTACAGCCATATATCCTTCCTTGGAACATGTCCAGCTCTTAGCTTCTATCATTTTGGATCTCCCCCTCCCCCTCCCATTTTCAAATCTCTTAATATCTCTTCTTTCAGTTAGTCCTGACAAAGGGTCTCGGCCCGTAACTTCGACTGTACTTCTTCCTATAGATGCTGCCCGGCCTGCTGCGTTCCACCAGCATTTTGTGTGTGTTGCTTTAATAATCCCAGATATTTTTTCTGTCTGCTTGGACAGGAGGTACAGAAGCCATGTCACCAGGTTCAAGGACAGCTACTTCCATTTGGTTCTAGAATCTACCAGAACAATTTCAATCCCTGCAGTGTAACAGCATGATGATCACCTTCAAAGTTGCTGATGAATGCAGCAGGCCAGGCAGCATCTCTAGGAAGAGGTACATCCGACGTTTCAGGCCGAGACCCTTCCTCAGGACTAATCGTTAGTCCTAACGAAGGGTCTCGGCCCAAAATGTTGACTGTACCTCTTCCTAGAGATGCTGCCTGGCCTGCTACGTTCACCAGCAACTTTGATGTGTGTTGCTTGAATTTCCAGCATCTGCAGAATCCCTCGTGTTAATGATCACCTTGGTCACTTTGCCCGAAAAAAGACTTTGTTGTTTTTTTGTTCTAAGTGTGTTCTTTCTTGTAAAAAGTCATGTATAATTTATGGGGTTTTTTTACATAAGATGCTATATGCCTATATGTTATGCTGCTAGTACATTTTTCATTGCGCTTATACATAAGACAATAAACTCCACTTTGACTCTAGCAATAGTTGTAAATCTGTTGATTTCACCCCTCTGATTTTCACTTTCTGATTTACTTTTTACTCACTTCAACATGCATCCCATTGCCTTTGTGCTTGAGCAGATCCCAGTTATCCCATTAAAACAGAATTTGCTGGAAAATCTGAAATTAAAAAAAAACAAAATAAAATGGTGGAACTACTCAGCAGTTCTGGTAGCACCTGTGGCGAGAGAAAGAATTATATAAATAATTCAGGTGCTGAGGGGCTGAACAGGCTGTGTGCCTCTTTGTGCTGGCTCCTACAGTGGACAGAAATAACCATGCTAATTGTTGTTGCGTGAATGAAATCACTGGAGAAAATTACTGGTAGATGTGAAGCAGCTTCCTTATTGTAACAAACAAGGTACAGCAGACATCACAAGGAGACGCTTTCGGTCAAAAGGTCTGCTGGCTCGACGTGGGGCTCAATACTTTATGTGTCCAACATCAAAGGACAGCTCCATATTTACAATGTATGGACAATGCTTTCTTTGAAGGTACATACAACCCTCACACCTCCTGATTCACACCCACACCAACGACATCCAAATGAATTTCAATCAGCATGTCTGGACTGCGATTCACAGCTTGTCGGAACTCATTGGTTCAGAGCTGCACCACAAATTAAATGCACAATACATATTCAGATATGAAGACTGGGAGCCAAAGTCAATTGCTAAATGTCTATGTCCTAAACCCAAAAATCACTCAACACTAATCAAGGTGAGGTCCAACTAGAGCGTGATCAGACCAATTTGGATTTCCTTTGATTGGCATTTATTTGTTCTGCTTGGTTGTTTCATTAGCTCATCTTGGTAAATCTACCAAAGCTTCCTGATGCCTGTCTTCTGTTCTCTTTGCCGTATTTCATTCTCGTCCATTTTAATTTTATCATCTACTTTTGATTTTCACATATTTTACACTTAACGGTTTGTGATCTCCAATTAATGAACATACTGCTCCTTCCAATCTGCTAGCACTGCATTTCCAGATCCAGTTGTTCCAACATGGAATCCGGTGGTATGTTATCACTATTAACTCCTTACTCTTGTTTTTATTCAAAGGTTTATTTTATTATCAAAGCATATATGCAGAATAGAACTCCATAAGATACAGAAAAACCATGGAAACCATTAATCCTGTTGGCCTTCTGATTTCAGTCAGTGTTATACCTATACCCAAGATTTATCTGAATCACCAGAGCAGAGTTTTGAACTTATTAAATTGGGGGACCACATCACAGGGCCCCTCCACTCCATCTGCCAAAAGTGGGACTTCCCAGCGGCCAAACATCTTAATTCCCATTCCAGCATTTTGGTCTATCACTCAACTTGTGCCATGATGAGGCCACCCTCAGAGTAGAGGAGCAACACCTTATATTTCGTTTGGGTAGCCTCCAAACTGACAGAACGAATATTGATTTTTCCTTCTGCTAAAAAAAAATTACTCCCCTCCCCCTTCTTCTATCCCCTACTCTGATCTCTTACTGCTTCTCAGCTGCCTATCACTTCCCTCTGGGTCCCCTCCTCCTTCCCTTGCTCCTATGAGCCACTCTCTTCTCCCAACAGGCTCCTTCCTCTCCAGTGCTTTATCTTTCCTACCCACCTGGCCTCACCTATCACCTTCTAGCTCTCCTCCTTCCCCTCCCTCAAACTTTTCAGTCTGACATCTTCCCCCTTCCTTTCCAGTCCTGAAGAAGGGTGTTGGCCCAAAAATTCGTTTATATATTCATTTCCATAGATGCTGCTTGACCTGCTGAGTTTCTCCAGCGTTTTGTGTCTGTGTTGCTTTGGATTTCAAGCATCTGCAGACTTTCTGGAGTTTATGAACTAAATGGTAAAATAATGCTGCAGGAAAATGTTAGTAACAGATGTAGCAAGTGTTAGGAAGACAACTGGGACATTGACCTAACTTGTAAGAGGGTCGGAACAGAGAAATATGGAAGTATTGTTCCAATTTTACAACATGCTGGGTGAAGCTACACCCGCAATGCTGTACACAGCTTTGATCCTCTTATTGAAAAAAGGATATACTGATAATGGAGGGAGTCCAAAAGAGTACACTAGGCTAATTCCTGGGATAGGGGGTTAATTTAATGTAAGTATCTAATAAAATTTCTTAAGCTACTTACATTAAATTAACCCCAGGAATTAGCCTAGTGTACTTTTTTGAACTCCCTCCAGTGGAAGTAGCTTGACACGTACACTCATAAGTATATATATTTTTAGTGGATTTAGTAATTTTTTTGAAAGATCTGGGAATTTGTAACAAGGGGCTGTCACCGTAGGGAAGATGAGGCCTGGAACAGATCAACTTAATCAATGTTTTTAAAATGAGAGGCCAAATGACCTATTCCTGTTACTGTTTCCTTATATTCCAATTTCTCCTGCAATTTATTTTCTGTGTTGGTTTTCTATGGAAGTCTGGCACCAATATCAGGATAAGTCAAAATTGAAATAAATGCTGTAACAAAAATTCTTTAAAGATTTGTCGGGATTTGATAATTAAATAAGATTGTCACTTTCTCAAAGGAAATTGATCAATAGGATTTTCACAATCTGCATCAAATTCTGATAACTAGATTGTTACTATACAAATAAAGAATTTTTTAAAAAGTGTATGGAATTGATTGCAATTAAACCATAATCTTGTATTTCCTCCTCGCTCTGTATAGGAACTTTAGAGAAACCTAGGTTGTTCGGGGATCCTTTTCCTTGCTGCAACGGGTGTTCATGACAAGTTGGCCGCTGCTGATTGGTTAGCTTTGAGAACTTATGATTTTTGGAAACATATCGAAGCAACTGAGGGAACTAAAACAGACAGGAGTTGAAAATAATTGAACTGAAATAAATGTTCTGATCTGTTAGTAGTAACTGTAGGAGACGGGGAGAGCGGCGGTGACTGGGGGAAGTATTTCCGGATCCGGTTGGAGTGGCGGCTGGGCGGCTGGGCGGCTCTGGAGATGGCGGAGGGTCAGAATAGGAGCTGGGTTGGGAAGGTTGGGAGCCGGGCCTCGCTGCCCGTATTTCTGCTACTCGCCTGCCTCCTGTCCCTGGCGAATGGAGCTGGACGGACGCTGGTGCTTCTGGAGAATACCAACATGAAGGAAACGCATTCGATATACTTCAGGAGCCTGGCGGGTGGGTGAGAGGGATACTTTGCTCATAGGGAGACGTGGAATTGCTGGAGTTGGGTGAGTGGGTCGGGAGGTGGCAGAGTGCGAGATGGAATGATCTGTAGGAACAATCAACCCACTAAATCTGCTTCACTTCATGGAATCATTATGGTTATGCCCTTTACTCCTCCTTTATTCACTAAATCATCAGCTAGACAGTCCCGTGTGTTTAAAAAAAACACTCAAAAAAAAGAGGAAAATGTTCTGCAGACTTCTTCGGGTTCCCCCGAGTTACTGAAAGCAGTCCAAGAGGTCATCCGAAAAAGGACGCTTGCTTTTTTAAGGATGCAATCGATTCATTTCCAGCTGTGAGCGACCTCTCTTCCATTTTGAAGGCCCACACCTGGCATATCAGGTAGCAACTTGGGCGATGGTTCCGGAACTCTCATGGAACCCATCGGGTGAGGTTTGGAGAGATTGAGTGGAAATATACTCCAATGTTGCCTGAAATAGTTGAATGAGTGAAGAGAGGTTCAACATGAGCACAAGCGATTCTGCAGAGGCTGAAAACACAAACTGCTGGAGCAAGTCAGGCAGAAGGCTCTCTGCCCACACGTCGATTGTTTATTCCCCTCCATAGATGCTGCCTGACTTGCTGAGTTTCTGCAGCTTTTTGTGTGGGGCTTCAAAACGAACTGTTTTCTGCTACTGTATACAGAGGTTTAGGTTATTAATTCTGTATGTATTGTCCTGTGCTCACCTGTTGCATTTTTCTTCTTCTCTCCCCCCCCCCGCCCCCCCAACCTCTAATTAGATCTTGGGTTCAATTTGACATTCAAGATTTCAGATGATCCTGGTCTGTCTCTAATTAAACATGGAGAGTTTCTGTATGATCACCTCATAATTTTTTCACCGTCTGTGGAAGGTAAGGATGTTTTCTTGTATAAGATTTTTACTTGTAAATTCAGTTTTGATAGGTAGAAGTATCAGTAAGAAAGCACTTGTGGTGTAAATGTTATTCAGTATATGTAGCTTTCTCAGAGCAGCAAGGTCATAAAAGGGAAGCCTGTTTGCTTTATTACTTTATTTTTCTTGATATGATCTGAAACATCGTCTTTTAGCCAGCATTGCATGCTCTGCCCTCCATATACATTCAAATCTCTGCTACTCAGGTCCTGACGCACACCAAGTTCTGTTTGGTTATCATTCCTGTGTTTGCTGACCAGTCTTGGTTGCTGGTTATGCAATGTTTTTCCTCTTCTTTATCTTAGTTTTTATTCTTCCCCACCCCCATCACTCTAGAACATCAAATCCTTACTTCCTCACTTTCTCTGCAGTGTCCTCCAGCCCTACAGTTTACTTCAGACATCTGCCTGTTCAGCTCTGATCACCCTGATCGTCCCTGAATTAAAGGTTCCCGGCACTCCAAGGTCCATTATATTTTTGATAACATCAATTGATATGTGATGGCCAGTGCTATCATGTTTGCTGTTGTGTGCTTGGGGCAGCAGGCTGTGGGTAGCAGACACCAACAGAATCAACAAACTCATTCGTAAGGCCAGTGACGTTGTGGGGATGGAACTGGACTCTCTCACGGTGGTGTCTGAAAAGAGGATGCTGTCTAAGTTGCATGCCATCTTGGACAATGTTTCCCATCCACTACATAATGGACTGGTTGGGCACAGGAGTACATTCAGCCAGAGACTCATTCCACCGAGATGCAACACGGAGCGTCATAGGAAATCATTCCTGCCTGTGGCCACCAAACTTTACAACTCCTTCCTTGGAGGGTCAGACACCCTGAGCCAATAGGCTGGTCCTGGACTTATTGCCTGGCATAATTTACATGTTACTATTTAATTATTTATGGTTTTATTACTATTTATTATTTATGGTGCAACTGTAACGAAAACCATTTTCCCTTGGGATCAATAAACTATGACTATATATACAGTACACTTTGCTTTACTGCTACTAATATGACTTTGAAACATAATCCTTAAAATCCCAACTCTTTTGTCTGAACAAGGGTTCCCCTGCCCTGATAGATACTTCATTGATCCGAAAGGAAATTACTGTGTCACAGTAGCATTACGAGTGCACAGATATTAGAAGAGAAGTAAGAAAGAATAAAAATGGGTCACCCCAAACAGTCTAACAGGAGGGGGTCATCACTTCCTCTGCTATAGGTTGACTCATAGAATCTAATGACTGAGGGTAAGAATGACCTCATGTAGCGCTCTTTGGAGCTGCGCAGTTGTCTTAGATATTTACTAAAATTGCTTCGTTCAGCCAAGGTGGCGTGCAGAGGGTGAGAAACACTATCCAGAATTGCCAGGATTTTCAGTAGGGTCCTTTGTTCTGCCACAGCCTCTAGTGTGTCCACTTTCATTCCTATAATAGAGCCAGTTTATTGAGCCTGTTGGCATCACCCGTGTTGATGCCATTGCCCCAGCACACCACCGCATAGAAGGTTGTACTGGCGACAACTGACTGGGAGAACATGTGAAGGAGAGGCCTGCAAACTCCAAAGGACCTCAGTCTCCTCAGGAAGAAGAAGCAACTCTGGCCCTTTTTGTACACAGTCTCTGTGTTGGTACTCCACTCGAGTCTGTTATCCAAGTGCATTCCAGATACTTCTAGGTCCTCACCACATCCACGTCCTCGCCATCTATAGTAACGGAGTAGTGCAGTCTTAGACTTCCTAGAATCCATCACCATCTCCTTTGTTTTACTGATGTTGAGCTGCAGATGATTCAGCCTGCACTGTTTGACCAAGTCCTCCACCAGAGCCCTGTATTCATCCTCATGTCCTCCCTTTATACACCCAGCTATTGCTGAGTCATCAGAGGATTTCTGCAGATGACATGACTCAGTGTTGCATCTAAAGTCTGAGGTATGCAGGGTAAACAGGAGGGAGCCAATGCAGTCCCCTGTGGGACCCCCGTGCTGTTTATAGCCATATCTGACACACATCTCTGAAGCGCACAAACTGTGGTCTGCCAGTCAGCGAATCCATTGTCCAGGATAAAATGGAAGTGCCAACCTGCATTGAACAGAGCTTTTCCCCCCCAGCAAAGAAGGCCGTGTGGTATTGAGGCATTTGAGAAATCAAACAACATGATCCTCACAGTGCTGCCCTGCTTATCCAAATGGGAGTGGGTTCTGTTCAGCAGGTAGGTGACAGCATCGTCGACTCCAATGTGCTCCTGGTAGACAAACTGCAGGGGATCGAGGGCTAATTTGACCAGGGGTCGGAGGTGAGCCAGGACCACACTCTCTAGGCTCAAGCGGTAGTCATTCAAGACTTTCGGTCGGCCCTTCTTGGGTACTGGACCACACATGATGTTTTCCACGCTGTCAGGACCCTTTCCTGGCTGAGACTCAGATTGAAAATGCACTGGAGACCTCCACACAGCTGCTCAGCACACTCCTTCAGGACCTTGGGGTTCACACCATCCGGTCCCGATGCTTTGCCGTGTCTGAGTTTCTCACCTGCTCAGTAGTGAAGGTGAGTCCATGATCACTGGGGAGGGGGTTAGTGGAAGCTGGGGGCTGGGGGAGGTGAAAATCGGGATGATAGCAGTTGGTATGTGGAGGTGTGGATGGTAAATGCAGGGCAAGGAAGGGATGTAGACAGTGGTAGCCTGTGTTGTTTGTCCACATGTTGAACTGGGGGGGTGGACGTGGGGGGAGGCATTGGTGCTGAGGGAGTATCGGGTGCCTTGGTACCTGGACTGCTGTGCTGAGGGGGTGTGAACAGGAGGGAAATTAACTCATTAGCCCATTCATGGCTGCATTGAGACTCTACAACTGGGCTGGTTGAAGTCAGTGATGTTCTTTATGCCTCTCCACTCTCCACACCTCCCATGAGCTACTCTGCCCAAGCTTGTTCTCCAGCTCTCTCCTCTATTCCTCTTTAGCCACCTTGACCTTCTTCAGCTCTCTCTGCACATGATTCAATCCCTCCCTGTCTCCTGATCTCATTTTGTGGTTGAGAAGAGCCTTTAAATTTATACTTGAGCATCAATTTTTTGTTTTGGTTAAATTTAGCTGGTTTTTGAATGATGGAAGTAGCTTTAGGTTGTTTTATGTTAATATATGCTCCAGTAAGTAATGACTTCATAATGTGTTTAGAATATTATTTCCGTGGACGTTTCATAATTTTGAAAACATGAAACGTGATGATGGGCAGTTGTGATAATGGTTGGAAAAACTTAAGGAAAAAATAAAGCAAAAATTGAAGTAGAAATTATTTACAGTTTGATTTAGGATTCTGTGAAATACTGAAGAAAAATCTAGCGTTGCAGTTGTAAATACATAATTGGAACTTTGATAATGAAGTGACCCTTTATGCACAGCTTAGTTAATTTAAATTTAGTTCATAAGCAAGAGAAAGGCTGCAGATGCTGGAGATCCAAAGCAACACACACAAAATGTGTGTTACAAAATGCTGGAGAAACTCAACAGGCCAGGCAGCTTCTATGGAAATGAATAAATAGTCAGTTTTGGGCTAAGACCCTTCTTGAGGACTGGAAAGGATGGGGGAAGACACCAGAATAAAAAGGTGGAGGGAGGGGAAGGAGGAGAAATAGAATGTGATGGGTGAAGCCAGATGGGGAGGAAAGGTAAAAAGCTGGAGAGGAAGGAGTCAGGTGGGAGAAGGGGGTGGATCATAGGAGGAGGGGACCCAGGGGGAAGTGATAGGCATCTGAGAAGCAGTAAGAGATCAGAGTGGGGAATAGAAGAAGGGGGAGGGGAGTAAATTTTTTTTAGCAGAAGGAGAAATCGATACTCATTCTGTCAGTTTGGATGCTACCCAGACAAAACATAAGGTGTTGCTCCTCGATATGAGGATGGCCTCATCATGGCACAAGTTGAGCCATGGACCAAAATGTCAGAACAGAAATGGGAATTAAAGGTGTTTGGCCACCGGGAAGTTCCACATTTGGCGGATGGAGTGGAGGTGCTCGACAGAGCGGCCGCCCAATTTACGATGGGTTTCACCAATGAGGAGGAGGCCGCATCGGGAGCACAGGAGACAATAGACGAACCCAGCAGATTTGCAGGTGAAGTGTTGCCTCACCTGAAGGACTGTTTGGGGACTTGATTGGAGGAGATGGACAGTTGTAGCACTTCAGCCACTTGCCGGGAGGGAGATTAGTGAGGATGGACGAATGGACGAAGCAATCACAGAGGGAGTGATCCTCGCAGAAAGCAGGGTGGGGTGGGGGAGGTAGGATCCCTTTGGAGATGGAGGAAGTTGCAGAGAATAATTTATTGGGTGCAGAGGCCAATGGGGTGTTGGGTGAAGACAAGAAGAACTCTATTACTATTAGGGCGGCTGGAAGAGTGTGTGAGCATGGATGTGTGGGAAATGGAGGAGATATGTGTGGAGGAAGGGAGGCCCATTCTTTGAAGGAAGACGACATCTCTGATGTTCTGGAGAGGAAAGCTGCATCCTGGGAATTGATGTGGTGGACACAATAGCAAGGGAATAGCATTTTTATAGGTGACAGGATGGGAAGGGGTATCGTCAAAGATTACTGTGCGAACTGGTAGGTTTTAAAAGATGTTGGTTGAAAGCTTGTCTCCAGAGATGGAGATGGACATCAAGAAAGGGGAAGGAGGTGTCAGAAATAGTGGCTATGTTTATTTTTGGTGGCTTTTGTGGGCCAAGTAGGCAGCACTGCTGTTGGGATAGACTAATGTCAGATAGCCTAGGAATTATATTGGACTAGCAAATAGAGTTCTGTACCATGGGTCCAGGTAGGCAGGCAGGTGCATTTGGGTTCCACCATGGAAAATGGAATTTAGCTTCAATGACAAAATAAATCTGCAGATTAAAAAATTGCTAGTTTCAGGGATGGCACCCACAAAAACTACTGGATTGCTGTCCTTGGTCTGCCTTGGGAAACTCAGACCCACCAATGTTATTGACTAGCTGCCTCCTGTTCGGGTTCAATTAAACATGGATAATTTAAAAAAAAGGTGTGTGTGTTGTATGGAAAATAAAATAAATATCCTGTGATTCATTGACCTTAAGCAGAGTGTGAACAAGTCGTTTAATGAGAGATTAGCACAAACCAATGTGACCCTTGTACAGTACTGTGGGTCTTGCAACAGTTTCTGAACAGTAAGACCTTCAGCCAGTTTTCCCTTCGTAAATGAAGGCGTGAAGATCTGTCAAGTGAATTGAAAGCAGCCAATTTAATGTTGACTAAAGATATGATCTGTCTTTGGTTTTCTATGGATTTGTGTAGCATTGAAGGTAAGTTTGATAGCGTAAAATTACTGATCAACCTTTTTTTGTGCAGTTGAACAGATTAAAAACATACGATAAACTTTTCATGTGCTATTGCATTTTCCACCTTGCTGCAAACAGTCAGGAATTACATAAAATATTAGAGGCAAAGGCTTTGAACGGAGAAAGTGCAGGAACAACAGAGGATTTTAAAAGAAGTCACGTTGAAGTAGATTATATAAGACCATTGCCCTTAAGGAATTGTAGCTTTTTGTCTTGTGGTGCACATTGGCTGATAAAAGGATTATGGTATGTACACTGCCGTGTATTGTCAGTGTATAAAATGTTGGATCAAGTGGAACTTCTGAAAGAAAAGACAGTTGAGAGCTGATGCATTGGAACAAGTGGGTGTTAGAGCTGTGTTTTACTTGTTACAGAACAGCTAGAAAGGATAAAAAATTGGGATTAATGGAAATTTGCTTTTGTTTTCAGATTTCGGAGGCAACATTAATGTTGACACTATTGCCACATTCATTGATGGAGGTGGAAATGTACTGGTCGCTGCGAGCTCCGACATTGGTAAGCATAAGGAATAAATACTACATCTGAAATGATCTTGGTCTCTTGAGTAGTTCAACAGTGTAAATTTTAGGCTTGGTTTTTTAAAAAAAAAAGCCTCTATGTACAATAAACATCATTACCTTGGGATGTTTCAAAGTTTTTAACAGTCATTAAAATACCTTTGAGGTTTAGGCACTGTTTTAACATATGAAGCGTGTCAGCCAATTTGTGGCAAAAAGGACCCACAAATGGTTTTAAAAGAAAAATGCTTGCTACTCACTGTTGGTTTTGACAGTGATGCACTTTGTCAGAACCTGTGGTGGTCAGTGAGATCTTTTATATCTGTTTTTTTTTTAATCAACATTTGGATTTAAATCAACATTTTAAATCCAAAGGAAAATATCTCGAACACTCTATCAAGACTGATGGTTTGCATTGAATTTGTGGGAATGTGTGTGCATACAGAAAAGGTTGCAGTATTCCAAAAGATCAATATCTTTCTCAAATTTAAATTTATGAATTTTCAGGGTAAATGAGCTAAACTAAGGTTATAATCTTGCAAAAGGAAAATTCTGCAGATATGTTCATCTGAAATACGTAAATGCTGGAAATATTTAGAAGCTCGGAATGCATTTCTGGAGAGGGAAACAGTTGGTGTTTAATGTCAGTTATCTATCACCGGAGCATTTGACTTTTGAAATAAATATTTTAAGGTATAGAAAAAGGGGAACAGAAAAAGAGATTCTGTTACACAGTGAAGGACAAAAGGGTATAGTAATGGGTCAAGAAAAGAATTGGAAACATGGAGTAAGAGAAACAGCTGAAATCTTTGAACTCAGTTTTGCGATCACAAGGCTGTATTGTATTGTGCCCAACAAAAAAAGCATGGTTCTATAAACTTGTGTTAAGTCTATTGGAACAGTTTAGAAGGTCAATGTCAGATAGGGATCTAGTTAGTGGCACGCAGCTGTAAGCTTGGGATTGCATTTATAGACTAATTGAAAGAATTCTGCAAAATAGTTACTTCAAAAAGGGGAATACCATTTTGAAAAGTGAAAACATACTAATGTGGAAGCACATGTAGGTTACTGTGTGATGTGGATGATGTCTCTGACTAGTGAAAAGGGAGGAGATGAAAAGGAATTTATTTCTTTGCTACAATTTTCATGGTAAGTTGCTCTGGGAAGAACTGGGATTGTTGGTGATTTGAAAAGTGAATCACACTGTCATAGGTCAGAATTAATTCAGATTGCTGAAGGGGAAGGGTGGCTGTGGTGGGAGGAAATGTGTGCTAAGTGATGGCATCTTGCTAATATCACAGAAATGGCAGACAATATGAAGACTGGTGAAGGGAAAGTAAGAACAAGATGAATCCTGTTGGGAAGGAGTGGAGATATGGGAAACATAATGGACATGGTCAAGGATTTATCACGGGAAAGGAAAGGATTACAACTTTTGGTTGCTCATTGAATAATGAAGTTGATGGTGTTGTGGAGATTGACCACAGGTAGAATTTTTAACTGAATATAATTGGAACTTGGGCTGCATCGCTGATAGTGTATTTAATTTATATTTTTGTTTTTAGGGGATCCTTTACGAGAACTGGGTAGTGAATGTGGCATTGAATTTGATGAGGAAAAGACTTCAGTTATTGACCATCATAATTATGATGTTTCTGATCTTGGTCAGGTAAGGACCACTAGGGGAGAAATTTCATGATGAATAGTAGTGTCTCTCCAGCTAACTTGGTGAGATATCTGCTTGATAATAATAGAGCCCATGCTTGTGGTCATAAATCTTGGACATTTTTAGTGCACGTATGCTGAATTTTAGCTGTCAGAATAATGAACGTTACTGCTGAGGAATAGATACACTAGACCTGGGGTTCCTAACCCTTTTATGCCATGGATCAATACCATTAAGCAAGGGGTCCATGTACCCCAGGTTGGGAACCCCTGCACTAGATTGTTATAGAGTTAAAACTTGCGACTTTATTTAACACATATTTAAGATGACTTGCAATATAATTCTTAAAATCTTAATTCTGGATATGTTTAATTAATGTTAACAATGTTCAAAATATTAAATATTGTGAAATAATTCAAGAAATTTACAATGAAGATAATTTCATTAAGAACATTGTGTTCAGGCATATTGAGTTGATTAATGCTTTGTTGTTTCCAAAGCACACCCTGATCATTGCTGACAGTGATCAATTGCTGAAGGCTCCCACCATTGTGGGGAAGCGGCCAACAAACCCCCTTTTATTCCGAGGAGTTGGGTAAGTACTTTATTCCATTTACACCTTCTGTACAGCAAATCTGTAACAGGATCTATAAAACAGTTAGCTGCAAACTTGATCATTAAATACTTACAAATTGTGACTTGCAGCTCCGAATTACTGTACCTTTTAAGAGCTTAGTGATAAACTTGTGTTGATAAATAACTGGTTAACACTGGAATATCTAATTTTCCATTGGGAGAGACTAGTTTTTTTTTTAATTTAATAGTGTCAGAAATGGTGTCCGTGAACAGCTAATGTTTTCCCTCATCAATTTCAGTATCACACTCACTACCCAGTTCTTCTAAAGGATCTCTCACACATGAATGTTCAAAATTGAATACTTTAGCAGGGATTCTTGACAAGAACTTTAGAAAACATTTTAAGGGATTCACATTTGTGTCAGACTTGAGGAAAGATGCCCAGAGGCACGAAGGAGAGATGGATCTTGAAACTTCTGAAGGTGATTGGAGGGTTTAGGGAAATTAAGTCTTAAGAAACAGCGTGTATGGAGAGATGAGATGACTGAGAGGTCTTTTAGTAATGGAGTGTGTTGGGAATATATGGTATCTCACAAGTAGCAGAAAACACATGAAGCATGTGTATAATGTGTTGGAAGTAGAGGGGGTATAGTACGTGAACCAAGGATGTAACAAGCAACAGCAACAACTGGGGAGGGGAAAATTCCTCACTTGCAGTTCAGGTGGCTAATATTTGCAAATAAATGAACATCATATGTTTTGATATATTACAGTAACTTTTCTCTAGAAAACCAATCAAAGTATTTGTATTTAAAACCTATAATAGGAGTAAATTATTCAATTATCCTTGTGGCTATATCTAGGCCCTTAACCATTTTATTCTTTTTTACTTTCCAGTATGGTTGCTGATCCTGATAATCCTTTGGTCTTGGATATTCTGACTGGATCTTCTAGTTCTTATTCCTTCTTTCCAGACAAGCCAGTCACGCAGGTAACTCTTGTGTGTAATCTTCAAGTTGTTAAATAATCTCTTTCCTTGAAGCCCTAAAGTGCTTAAAGACAGTTCTATAAGTATCCTGATTCCCTATTCAAGGTACCAATTTTTACATGAGAATAAAATTAAAGTGCATGAGTATGTTATTTGATCAATAAATCACTACCAGGCTTAATTCTAGCATCTTTGGGCCATTTATAAAGGGTCAAGATTAGGGAAGGTAGTTGAATTGTTTCTCTGCTTAAGGCCAAAGTTGAATTGTTTTGCTGCTTGTTTGAGGAAGGCTAACTCGACATACGAGACAGACTGAATGGGATTTAGGTCAAGAGAACTGCAACTTTCCTGCGTTTGGAGGATTTAGAGGAATGAACTCTAGGGAGATTGTAATTCTGAAAGCATTGAATCCACTGTAAAGTGCAGTAGTATCTGCACTTTGCTTTGTGTTTCAACCTTGGGTTAATTTCACTGCTCAATAATAAGCATAGTGAGTGAAAGTGATGCAAATGTTTTCTGAAACAAATTGTGAGGCACCTTGAAAGTGTAAAGGTGGAGGGGATATTTCCTCCCTATGGCACTCTAGAGCCAACGGTCTCAAAAACATCGCTCATTTAAGACTGAGCCCATTTTTTCCCCCCTCACTTGAGGTTTGTCAGTATTTGGAACTCCTGAAAGGACAGAGGAAGACAATTCTTTGGATCTTTTTAAGGCAGAGGTGCATAGGTTCCTAATAAGCACAGGATTGAAAGGTTATCCCAGGTAGATTGGAATACAGAGTTGAGATTACAGTGAAATTAGCCATGATTTGAAAGGCAGGGCAAACTCTAATGGCCAATGGCTTACTCTTGCTCCTACTTTTGTTTTTGTAATATATTTGTAGTCTAGATGATGGGAACTAGTGAGATATGTATTAAGTGCTCTGGGTATTCTATCCTAATGCACTATAAAGCAAACTAGGAAGTTTGTGCACGGTCCAGTTAATCTCCTACTGAGTAAAAAAAAAATTAATGTTTTGGAGTTTATATTTTGAGCAATATTGCAACACCTGTTGTATAAATAAAATGCAAATTATATTTGCATGCATTTGTATATAAAATAGGGAATGGCTTAGTTATGGTAAGCATCTGGATTTTCCACCTTTTGCTAGTATCCTCATGCTGTGGGGAAGAACACCCTGCTGATTGCTGGACTCCAAGCACGGAACAATGCTAGAGCTGTCTTCAGTGGTTCTATCGATTTCTTCAGTGATGCCTTCTTTGAATCTGCTGTGCAGAAAGCAGTCCCGGGTGCTGAACGGTAAGATCAGATATCAAAGATCATGCAAAGTTTTTGTTTGCTTCTCTGACTACAGTTTATTAATTGTTTCTAGTTTGCAAAAAGGAAATGGCAAAGGCGTGTTTCTTTTATGTCCATCAGCTGTGCTGCTTGAACCATTGCAGTTCTGCAACTAACAAAATGCTTACAGTGGCATTTTGTCTAAATTCTAACCATTGGCGATGAAGTCTAATTCTTAACGGATGCTTGGAGATTACATTACTTTCAGGATTTTAATGTTCCTGTTTTGATGATAGAGTTCGATGGGAAGAGCAGTGCAGTTGAAAGCTTGCAGTATTCAGACCTAAAAAAATAGAATGTGCTGCAGTCACATCACACAAATGATCACTGAGTTCATGGCAAGGGCAGTAATCTGTGTCGTGTCCTGGTGATTTGATTCTGAGTTTAATTTGTTCTCTCAGTTGCCCTAACTAGGTGGGTGCTGTTTATTTCAATGAATTCTGACTGAAGCTTCATACGGTAAAACTGATGATTTTGGCAACCTTGGTATACTGGACAGGCAGATTTCATGGATTTTTACATATTTCTTGTGTTAGTGCCCCAAACTTCATTTATTTACATACATGTTAGAGTAATATAATACCTTTTTCAGTGAACAAAATGAGTTTAAAGAGAGCTTAGAAGTGGAACCTGTTAAGTTCAAAGGGAGCACGGAAAACGGGACTCCAGTGAGTTTATAAAGACTGTGGGAAGTCGGGGCTTAAGTGAGTTTAAAGGGAGTGCAGGAAACGTTGGTGTGACATGAGTGGAGAGTTGTACAACACTTTTTGCTTGAATTCTTTGAATTCAGATTTCCAAAAACTGGGAATTTTGAACTGGCAATGGCACTGTCCCGCTGGGTATTCAAAGAGGAAGGAGTTCTCCGTGTTGGAAAGGTGTCTCACCACCCTGTTGGGGAAACCAATCCACCAAATGCCTATACCATAACTGATCTGGTGGTAAGTATTGATGAAAATTTATTAATTATTTAAACATTTTTTTTCAATGGCTAACTTAGAAACTATATTGAATTAATTGCGTGATATGAATTTGCAGATACAAGTGTGGCACACAGAGGGTTCAACATTGCAAGAATTACACAAGCAAATTCTAATTTTCTTGACTGAATTGGCAAAGGCAATATCACACTTTGCCAGCAAGTTTCCACTCTGCCACTGCGCTGAGTTTATCTTTCTCAGCAGAGTGGCAGTACAATTGAACTCAGTGGCCTTATGCAGAACAACACAGTGCTTAAAGAATGGGAATTTCAAATGTTAAGAAAGAATTGGGAGAAGTTGAAGAATAAGGTTACAGGAGGTTTGTTTGTACAGAGAGTTGCATTCTAATGAGGTTTAGTAGATAAGTAATGCACCATTACTTGGGAGTTTGCAAATTGAGTGAAGTGGAACTTCAAAAGAGATCATGGAGGGATTTGTGGGCGTTAGGATTTGCTGAGTTATGCAGCTGTTATTGTAATTTTCTTGCTGTGGACTTTATTGTGGGGAGGCTTGACGTTTAAGTTATAGACTTAAGTGCAAAGAGGAAATTTTTAAATGATGTAACTGACACCACTTATCCATCCTCTTCAAGAGAGGGGATAAAAAGTTAAAATTAGGATTGGGTGATGTCTTCCCTTTTACTTGGTGAATGTGTTTCAGCAATATCCTTGATGCTGGGACATCACTGATGGAATTCATACTTACATTTGTGTCAGTGTTCACTTGACTCATTTTCCTTTTTAAGTTGTGGCAGCTAGAACATAAAACAAGCTTTCCCTGTACCAGTGATGATGTCAATTAACTACTCGAGCATAAAATGAGCTTGTATTGGAAGTGCTTTCATGCATGTTTACTTGGGATGGGAGCTAGTTTAAACAGTTGAAGTATTTTAAACAATTTATAAATCTTTCATAATTTCAATTATGGATCTAGTGTGGGGAAATGGTTTCATTACAGAGTGGTTTTAAAAAAAGGTTGGCATGGATGTGAGCCAAAAGGTGATTTTCTGTGGTGTAAAATTCAATGCTCTTTGACTTTGTATTGTTTCCCTTAAGATGATCTGTTAACACCTATCAATTCCTGCAGTATTTTTGGCTACTTGCAGTTTGTATGGGGTCTGTTTAATTTGCTTGCAAATTGATTTAATATATTAAAGTTTGCAAACCCAGATTATGCTTTCACTTCCTGAAGGTGAGCCACTCCCACCACTCGAAGATATCATGATATTCCTTGGTTTTCTTTTGAACTGTTACTTTTAGCCCATTTCTCACTGCCTTCACAGATCAAAGGATTAGTTTCATACTTAGTGACATAATCATATCCTTGGCTCATACTCTGAAACTAGAACAGATTTAGTTACAGCACTGTTGTCGTTAGGGAGTTTGGGTAAACTCTACTGTCATTTGTTTAGAATAAAGCTTTACATTTTTAAGTGAGTGAAAATGGTGTGAGACAAGACCTAAATACTTCATAAAGAAATAGTACTAAGTGATGGAACATTAAAATAAATTATTAGATGCTGATTGAGTTCCTATTTAGGTCCCTGATTCTTTTATTAATTAAATATTCAATACCTGTTGTTTATTTTTTTTTTGGAGGTCACATTCTGTTATCATTGTGGACTCAGCAGTAATGGTCCAAGAAATTTGTGATGATGGTAATGTTTTCTTTTGGTACAGGAATATAGCATTGTTATTGAAAAACTCTCCAATGGGGAGTGGATCCCATTTGATGGGGATGACATTCAACTGGAGTTTGTTCGCATTGATCCCTTTGTTAGAACCTACCTAAAGAAAAATGGTAAGTAGAATGACCTAATGTCAGGCAAAGTAACATGTTTTCATGCATTTGAATTAAGAATATGATGGGTTATTGGCTGAAATCTGCCAGTTTTTTTTCTGTGAGCATTTAATATCTAATTTAAATTGTTCCACCAGGATTTGCTGCTGCTCTGGTGGGCCTGGGTGAATCATTCAAGAAATTTGGGAGGGGGAGGTTTGTAACCTGAGAATACAAGATGCTGAATGAGTTTCTACGTTCATAGATTATACTCCCTCGACAAAAATCCTTAAGTATGACAGTTTGGTTAAATTTTACTTGGATTGTTGCATGAGTAGTTAGGAACCTGGAGTATATTTACATTTCTCTAACAACACCCTCTCTGCACCAAGGAAAACTCATTCCAAGTTAAATGTACTTTTGGAATTCCATCTGGGATTGGGAAATGGCTGTCATGATTTATCTTGAAGATAATGGTCACGATAGTTAACACTACCAGTAATCCAGAGACTTGCAAAGCAGTTTGGAAATTCTATAATTAGTGGTGTTTGCTTATGGAGATACAGAGTGGAATAGGCCCTTCTGGCTCTTTGACCCATGTTGCCGAGCAATTCCCTGATTTAATCCCTGCCTAATCATGGGACACTTTACATTGACCAACTAACCTAACAACAGGTACACCTTTGGACTGTGGGAGGAAACTGGAGCACCTGGAGGAAACCCATGCAATCACGGGGAGAATGTACAAACTCCTTACAGGCAGCAGTGGGAATTGAACCTGGGTCACCAGTACTACTGTAAAGCATTATGCTAACGACTATGATATTGTGCTGTGATATTCAAAAAATATCAAAGACAGTTTTAATGAGAAGTTAGTTACTTTTGCACTCTGAGGATATATTACTGCAGGAAAATAGAGCTTTCTATTTCGGACTTCAGACACATCAACATAAAGCTCTTGATCTTCTGAACAGCTGTCTCTTTTTATGTAAAAAGGTTCCTGTTGTCCATCTCTGGTGAAGAGTTGTAATTTTAAGTTGCCTCTTTTCTAAAAGATGGGACAATGCATGAAGAGTTTCCTTAAAGCAAAAGGAAATAGGGAAAGTGTGTTGGATGGCAAGTAAGACTGAAATGCAGAGTGCTAAGACCTTCACTCCCAACTATCCTGCTGGTGAATGTGCAGTGTCTGGAAAACAAAATGGAAGACCTCTGAGCAAGATTGCAGTACTGGAGGGACAGCAGCAACTGCTGTGTTCTTTGCTTCATGGAAACCTGGCTCACCCCTACCTAGGACACAGACTGCAGCCTGAGGATTTCACCATCCACCGCAAAGACAGGACAGTGGAGTCTTCAAAGATAAAGGGAGCAGCTTCATGATTAACCAATCATGGCGCACAGATGAGGCGGTTCTGTCTCAGTCCTGCTCACCTGACCTGAAACATCAGGTGGTCAAGTATCGTCCATTTTATCTGCCGTGGGAGTTTTCCACCGTCATTCTGGTCGTGTTGTGCATTATACTCCTGGCCAACGTCAGGCAGGCACCGGATCTGCTGAGCACCATGATCATCAGTCAAAAAATAGCGCACCCTGATGCCTTCCTGATCATTGTAGGTGATTTATAACCACAGCAGCTCGAAGTCTCTGACCAACTACCACCAATATGTCACCTGTGGAACCAGAAGAGCCAACGCACTTGACCACTGTTACACTATCATCAAGAGCACTTATGGTGTCATGCCACGTGTGCACTTTGGCACGTCCAATCACTTGGCTGTTCTTCTACTCTCGGTGTACGGGCAGAGACTGAGGACTACAGCACCGGTGGTAAGGACCATGAAGGTATGGTCAGGGGAGGTGAGGCAGAAGAGTGCTTATAGGACTGTTTTGAATGGGTGGAGTGGATAATATTCAGGGATTCCTCTTTGAATCCGAGTGAATATGCCACAGTTGTCACTGATGTAATCAAGATATGTGTACTGCACATAGCCAAAGCAAAAGCCGTGGATGAATCAGGAAATTTGCAGACTGTTGAGTTCCAGATCTGTGGCATTCAAGAACGGTGATACAGAACTATACAAGAAATCCAGGTAGAACCTACGGAAGGCTATTTTAAGAGCAAAAATCAATTCCAGTTGAAGTTGGAGATGGAATCAGATGAACATCAGCTCTGACAGGGTTTTCAAGCCATTACTTCCTACAAGGCGAAACCTAACATTGTGAGTGGCTGTGATGCTTCACTCCCAGAGGAGCTCAACACCTTTTATGCACACTTTGAAAGAGAATAAAACTGCTCCTGAGTGACCCTGTGATCTCTGTCTCAGAGGCTGATGTTAGAACATCTTTGAAGAGGGTGAACTCTTGCAAGCGTCAGTCCCCAATAGTGTACTTGGTCAGGCACTGAAAACTTGTGCTAACCAACTGGCGGGTGTGTTCAAGGACACCTTCAATTTCTCAATTGGTAGTTCCCACCTGTGTCAAAAGGCCAAAGATCATATATCAGTGCTCAAGAAGAGCAGGGTAAGCTGCCTCAACAACTGTCGCCCAGTTGCATTCACATCTGCTGTAATGGAAGTGCTTTGAAAGGTTAATCATGGCCAGGATCAACTCCTGCCTAAGCAAGGACCTGGACCTGCTGCAATTTGCCTATGGCCACAATAGGTCTAAAGTGGATGCTATTTCACTGGTTCTTCACTAGGCCTTGGACCACCTGGACAATAGCAATACCTATGTCAGGCTGCTGCAAATTGATAACAGTTCAATGATCAACACAGTCGTACCATCAGTACTAATCGACCAGCTCCAAAATGTGGGCCTCTGTACCTCCCTCTGCAACTAGATACTTGACTTCCTCACCAGGAGACCACAGTCAGTGTGAATTGGAAATAACAACTCCTCGCTGACAATCAACCCTGGTCACCTCAAGGATGCACAATTAGCCCAGTGCTCTTCTCACTCTACACCCATGACCATGTTCAAACACTCAGAGAGAGAGAGAGAGAGAGAGAAAAAAAAAAGTCAACAACACAACTGATGGTTGAGGGGTAATAACTGTTCCTGAACCTAGTGGTATGAGTCCTGATGCTCCTATACCACCTTCCTGATGCCAGCAGCACGAAGAGAGCATGTCCTTGGTAGAGGGGGTCCCTATTGATGGATGCTGCTTTCCTGCAACTGTGTTTCATGTAGATGTGCTCAATGGTGGGGAGGGCTTTATCTGTGATGGACTGAGCCTTATCCAATAATTTTCAGAGGGTTTTCCATTCAAGGGCATGTTTCTATACCAGGCTGTGATGCAACCAGTCAATATACTCTCCACCACACATCTATAGAAGTTTGTCAAAGTTTTAGATGTCATGCTGAATCTTCACAAACTCCTAAGGAAGTAGAGGCACTGCCGTGCTTTCTTCATAATTGCAGTTACATGCTGGGCCCAGGACAGGTCCTCTGAAATAATAACACCAAGGAATTTAAAGTTGCTGATGCTGTCCACTTCTGATCCTCTGATGACAGCTGTTTTGTGGACCTCTGCTTTCCTTCTCCTGCAGTCAATAATCAGCTCCTTGGTCTTGCTGACATTGAGTAAGAAAGAGGTGGTTGTTATGGCGCTGATCAGCTGGATTTTTTAATCATCCTATATGCTGATTCTTCACCACCCTACAACAGTGGTATCATCACTGCTGGCCTTGACTATCGCATTGGAGCTGTGCCTAGACACTCAGTCAGAAGTGTAAAGCAAGTAGAGCAGTGGGCTAAGCACACAGCCTTGTGGTGCTGATGGAGATAGCAGAGGAGATGTTGTTGCTGATCTGAAGTGATGGGGGTCTGCAAGTGAGGAAATTGATCCAATTGCACAAGGAGGTATTGAGGCCAAGGTCTTGAAGCTTGTTGATTAGTTTTGAGGGGATGTTGGTATTGAATGCTGAGCTGTAATTGAGAAAGGTCCTCTTGATGTATACATCTTTGCTGTCTATATGTTCTAGGGTTAAGTGAAGAGCCGATGAGATGTTGCCTGCTGTGGACTGTTGCTCTGGTAGGCAAATTGGAGCAGCAGATCCAAGTCACTTCTCAGGCAGGAGTTGATATGTTTCATCAGCAACCTCTCAAAACACTTCATCACTGTGAATGTTAGTGCTACTGGATGATAGTCATTGAGGCGGGTAACTATGTTCTTGGGCACTGCTATAATTGAAGCTTGCTTTAAGCAGGTAGGTGCGAAAGCAAGAAGTTAAAGATCTCAATGAACATTCCATCCAACTGACCAGCATGGGTTTTTGCCAGGTACCCCATCTGGGCTGGATGGTTTCCCCTCCTGAAGGCTGCTCACGCGTTGGCCTCAGGAACTGAAATCACAGGATCATCAAGGACTGAGTGAGTTTGCGATGGTTCCTCCATGTTTTATGGATCATAGAGATCATAGAAGGCATTGAGCTCATCTGAATGCAAAGCTCTGTTGTCGCCCATGTTGCTTGATTTAACCTTATAAGACGTGATAATATTTGAGCCCTGCCACAACGGTCAAGAATCCTTTGTTGAGTCAGGTTTAGTTGCCACTTCACCTGTGAGAAGGTTTTCGGGTGATCATACCTAGATCAGTTGTAACTTTCTTGGTCAGCAGATTTGAATGCCTCTGATCTGGCTCTCAGCAGATTTTGGATCTCATGGTTCATCCGAGGCTTCTGGTTGGGGAAGATTCTGAATGATTTTGTGGGGACACACTTGTCTGCAACTGTTTTAATAAAGTCCGAGACAGCCATGGTGTATTCATTCAGATCTACAGATGAGCCTTTGAACGTGGCTTAGCCACCGACTCGAAACAATCCATAGATGTTCCTCTTCCTCCTGCGACCACCTCTTTATTGTCCTAACCTCTGGAACTTTGCTCCTTAGCCTCTGCCTGTATGCAGGTAGAAGGACAGCCAGGTGATTAGATTTACGAAATGTTGTCTGGGCATGGAACGGTAGGCATTCCTTATTTTAGTATGACAGTGGTTTAGTGTGTGCAACCTTTGGTGCTACAGGTTTGGTCTGCTGGTTAGAAGCCTGGTTGAAGTCTATGATTTGAAGTTTGTCAGGATGGCCTCTCTCTTGTTTGGAGACTGCGCCATGAAGTATCTGAAGTGCTTGATTATAGTGGAGCGCTGGTGGTATGTAAACTGTGGTCAGCAAAGTCTCGAGCAAATTGTCTACAGATGTACCGTGGAGAGCATGCTAACTGGAGGGGCTGCTGCACAGGGTTGGAGAAAGCTGTGCCATGGACACTAGCCTCCTCAGCATTGAGGCCTCCTTCAAAAGGCAGTACTTCAGAAAAGCAGCATCCATCATTAACAACTTCCATCACCCAGGGCATGTCTTCATCTTGTTTCTACCATCAATGAGGAGGTACAGTCGCATGAAGACCCACTCAACGTTTTAGGAACAGCTTCTTCTTCTCCTCCATTCAGATTTCTGAATGGACAATGAATCCATGTACACTACCTCACTTTTTGCTCTTTTATTTGCAGTAATTTAATAAGTTATTTTTGTAATTTATTATGTGTTGCACTGCTGCTGCAAAACAAACTTCACGACTTATACCGGTGATATTAAATCTAATTTTGAGGTAATGGTTTGCTGCCTGTCTGAGCCAGTCATGTACTTTATACCTTTGATATTCTTGCCACACATTCAGTTTGAGAATTGCACAGTAATTAATTCAGAGCTTATTGACTTATTTTTGCAGGTGGTAAATATAGTGTGCAGTTCAAACTGCCTGATGTCTATGGTGTGTTCCAGTTTAAAGTGGATTACAACAGGCTTGGATACACCCATCTTTATTCTTCCACTCAGGTCTGTATCACATTAGGAACTTGTGCAAAAATATTACATTAAATTTCACTGTGGCAAAAGACTTTCAAGAATCAAAATTCATTTCTGGTATTGTTAGGACACTCCATTCAGCCTTTTCCTGTTTATCTTGAAGCTCATCTGCCATAAATTTGCCCCCAAACCCCTTCTGGTCTTGCACTCTTATCTTCTACTGCAGTCCTACAGCCATCTTAGATATCTAAGCCTCCTTAATTCAGGTTGCGAAAGGAATTGGTCTCTTCCTGGGCACTAACTTCTGATATCTTCCCCAAAATAGACATGCTGTCAACCTTTCTTCCTTTAAGAAATCCTTGTAACGAAGCTTCTCGCCATTTGTGGTAATATCACCTCAGGTAATTTGGTTTCACTTTTTGATATCACTCCATTGAGGCACCTCAGGATAGTTCCCTTCATCCTGTTGTCACGTGTATTTTTGTTGTGATGTGTGCTAGGGCAGCAGTCTTTACTGATCACACCACCAAGAAATGCCCAGAGCAGATGTTGATGTAGATGTTTCTGTTCCTGGTCAAAGGCTGAATACAGTTTGTTCTGATTAGTATTTATTTTCTGTGATTGAACAACATCTTTGCTGTAGAGAAAGATGCACTCTTCTGGACTTTTTGGTTATTCCTCTACCTTCATTTCTGTGCTTTTGTCTGTAGTCTCTCCCACCAATCATATGCAGTGAAAGGTGTGGTGTGTAAATAGTTCAGGTACGTATGGTGGAATGAAGGTAGAGGAGTAACCAAAATGAATCCAAGAGGGGTGTATCTTTTCTCTACACCAAAGAAGTGGTCCAACCACAAAATAAATAGGACACACGTGAGTTCAGCCTTTGACCAGAAACAGAAACATCCGTTCTGGCCATTTCTTGGTGGTGTGATTAGTAAAGACTGCTGCCCTAGCACACGTGACAACAAAAACAAACGTGACAGCAGGCTGAAGGGAACTATCCTGAGGCGCTTTAATGGAGTGATAGCAAAAAGTGATACTAAATTACCTGAGATTAATACCTCAAATGGGGAGATTCATCTTTGCATGCATTTCTTACCTTTTCATTGTGTGAATGGCAAGAAAAGTAAAAGTTAGTCAATTTCCTCTCAGGGATATATTTTTGCATTTATTTTAAAAAGCTGAAACATGCAACTCATTCAACCAGTTGCAATTGTTGTCGTGTTAGAAGAGTGTAAGTACTTAGCTTTTCATTCTTTTCTTTACTTCACAGATTACTTCCTACTTAATCTGATCACAAAACTGGTTTTTGAGGATCTCTTTGAAAGATATCCAAATGTTGCCCTACTCGATTGAAACTTGGCCAAGTGACAATAAATAAAATTCTTTGTAGGGAAGGTTCATATTGATTTGAGATTACCGATACTAAAATAGAATTAAAAAAATCTAGTTGAGTTGGCTCATTTTCACCCCCACAAACCCTGCCTCTGTAAAGTTGCTAACACAATAGTAGCTGTGTTACTGTGAATCTCACCAAATCTGTTTCTTTTTGTTCAAGGTATCTGTTCGTCCTCTTCAGCACACACAGTACGAACGTTTCATTCCCTCTGCCTATCCATACTACGCCAGCACCTTCTCCATGATGGTTGGCCTCTTCTTGTTCTCGGTGGTCTTCTTGCACATGAGAGAGAAAGAGAAGGCGGAGTGAGGGATTGGAGAGCGTTCTCTATTCTGGGTATCTCCAGTGCTGAGAGCTTTAAGTTGGTTTAAATTGGTGAGGGATGATTGCAAATTCTAGCCTTTCTGGAGCTTATGCCACCTCAGGAGCAACTAAACTACAAATCCCATTTATTGTGATCCCTCCGTTGATCAGAGGTTACCATGTGCTGCAGATTGCAGAAAGTGGGTGTATCAATTTGAGTGTTGATTTCTTTTGCACTGTAGAATAAATAACTTGGTTTTTGAAAAAAAAACTGCCAGAAGTGTCGGTGTCATTTTCCATTAAGAGACTAAAACCCTTGGTTAAAAATAATGGAGGAAATTGAAGAACTTCTGTTTCTTCAGCAGTTGCATTCAAAGTTCCAGAAACACAAGAACAACAAAAACTGCGAAGTTTTCTGACAGGCGAACTCCAGTTCAATTGGAAGATCTGAGTTAATATAACCACTTGCGGTCTCTTTGGCGGGATCATATCATTTAGCAAAAGAGATTAAAATAAGTGAGCGAAATTTTATTTTCAGATCAAATTATGTTTTTTAAGAAAAATTCTCCCCAGCACTTAATTCTTGCACCTACATTGATGTAACTTCTCGATTTATGTTTCTTATCATTGGAAATAAAGTGAAACATTCCATTGATTAATGTTTTTGATTCTTTTAACATTAAAGCTATAGTTAGGTTCATGTGTAAATCTAGTTTTACACTCTGGTTAGGGATCTGAGTCTTTCTTATTCATTGCTAAATGTGGAATTGATGGGTGATGGTATTTGTTTTCATTTGTATTGTTCTTACTGTATATCTTTGAAGTATACTGTATATCCAAAGACAGAAGAATTATAGGTACGTTTAAGCAAACACCATGAAAGACACTAAGACAGTGGATTACTGGCGGACAGCAGGGGAGGTGCATAGCCATAGCTGGAGTGAGGACTGGGCCTCAATCCTTGGTGTCCGCTGTTTACGACCACCCAGGAGAAAGGCTGTGTGGTGCGGCATCCAAGCTGGGGTCAGTTAATGTTTGCTCAGCGGAGGACAAGCCGTATTGTTTGACGACAGACTGCTGCAACATTCATGGCCTTGGGGATTTGGACTATTATTTTGTGTGTGTGACTGTATTTTACTGCTACCTTATATGCGCTGTGTATGACAGTTTCTTTTGGCTGTATTCATGTATGGTTGAATGACAATCGAACTTGAACTAAAAACCCAATAAATTTTGAGAATGGTCCAAGTTGAAGCCAATTGCGGGAACTTTAGAATGCTTAAAAAAAACCGTAGGTTTATTTGTGGCGTGGTAGGCTACTTTAATCACCATTATCAGGCCGTATAAATATCGAATTACAGGGAAACCCCGCAAAGTGTGTTTGGGATGTGATTATCCAATGAGGCACGTTTCCGTCCTGTACCTCACCATGATGGCGTGTCATTGTGACATTGAGTGTATGTCGTAAGCGCCAGTTTGCGGCGGTGTGGAGTTTTTCCGACCGTTTTGCGACAGTCACGCAAACTGCGGCGGCGCGGTCAGACAGCGCGGTGTTGGAGTGTGCTGGGGATCTGGGAAGGTGCGATCCAAGCCTCGTTTTCTGGCCGAGTTTCGGTTTCAGGCCTCGGCTGTCGGTTCGGTGCTGGGCCTCGCTGCGGAGAGCGGATCGGGCGCCGAGTCTCGGTGCTGCTGCCGGCTGTCGCCATGTTACTCACCGTATACTGTGTGCGGCGCGACCTGAGTGAGATCACCTTCACCCTGCAGGTGGACGGCAGCCTGGAGCTGGAGACCTTCCGGGCGCTCTGTGAAATGGAGAGTAACGTTCCCGCTGCCGAGAGCCAGGTGAGAGCAGGAGAGGCCTTCACAAACTGGAAGACCCAGGCAATCCCATATCCTGTTTGCCACACCCGGTTACTTATCCCGTTGAAGAGTCCCGGCCCGAAAGACTGAATGTTTATTCCTGACCGGCTGAGTTCCTCCAGTTTTTAATGGGTTGGTCTGGATTTCCAGCATCTGCAGAATCTCCTTGTGCTAATGATTTGCGGCTATATATCCTTTCTGACACCCTACTGAACGATGTCTGTGATTACACCCGCCCTGACCTCATAAACACATAGCTCCAACTCTGTAAAGAACGATATCTATAAGCAAATGAATATATATCGGTAGCGATAACACAAATTGGACCCGTCTAAGTATCTGGACACAGTTATGTAATAGAGTTGCGGAGCTATAAACTCCGATTCTGCTTTAGTTTCAAATGATGTGTCCGTTTTGACCCGCAGGGTGTATCTTGGCGCCCACTGCTGTGTAAATACTAATACACTTCCGCTATATAGTAATTGTATTTAATACAACTGAGTTACTTAAAACCATTTTATGGGACATCTTGGTATACGCATATGAGTGCAGAGGAGTGTGTGTTGATAGATAAACTCTATGTAGTAGTTGTAAGTACATCTACATTCACGAATACATATCCAGAAACCCAGATACACTGTACACAGCAGTGCTATATATACAACAGGTTTGCTATTTCTGGCTGTAATATTGGCAACATTACTCTTGCAGCCGCCACACGCTCCCTGCAGCAACATCCAATAGCAATCAGCTACAGACTGAGATACCACTGCACCTGTTTCTGCACATCCTGCATGGTGCATTTTGAAACAACAAAATGAAAGAAAACCATTCTGACTCTTAAATGACCTGAGGTTTCACTGACTAATATAGCCTGCATGTGAAATAAGAGCAGGTAGTATAGCCTGTTTGGTAAGATCTTGGCTAATTTGAACCTTGGCCTCAGCTCTACTTCGTCACCGTAATCCCCGATTCCCTTTTCCACCAAAAATCTTATCTTGAATACAGTAAATGACCTGGTCTCCAAATTCCCCCGGAGTAGAAAATTCCAAAGAACCACAGTTTTCAAAGGGAAGAAATTCCCCTGTTATATCATTTATTAAATTATTTAATAACACATAAAAAAGGAAATTATTTATTTGAAACTGTGCCCCCTACTGGTGGATTCTCCCACAAGCAGAAACATAGTTTCAACATCATCTCTTAAATCATTACACATTTCCACCTTTTATGACGGGGACGTAAGGTTAGACTTTGAAAGGTGGGGGGGGGGCGGAGGTGAACACTTGTTAATTGATGTTGATCCAACTGGAAGAGATGTAAGTAGAAGGGGGACTGGGGTGGTGGGATTGGTCAAGGGCCAGTTAGATCCAAATTGGAATGGCTGTTCTAGTTTAACGTTCCAGTTTAATCTAAAATTGCTGAATTCCATATTATGTCCTGATTGCTATAACTTTCCCATAGGTTTATTTCAGTAAGATCAGCTGTCATTCTAAATGAAGCATAACTACTGGAATATTTCTTTGGAAGATACCCATCTCATCTCAGGAATCAACCTTAACTGAATTGTCACTGTTCCACATATATTCCTTCTTAATCAGTAGTCCAAAACTGCACAGTAAACTACAGCATTATCAGCATCTCGTATTAAGCAGGAGCTCAGTCCTCTTTCATTAAAGGTCAACATCGTGTTTGTCTTCCTAATTACTAGTTTATCGAACTCTAAATTTATGTTTTATGAACAAGGACACCCAGAGTGCTTCTACAGCCAGTGTTCTGTAGTTTCTATTTAAACGATACTCTGCTTTTCTAACTTTAAAGTGAATACCTCATGTTTTCCTACTTTACATGACATCTGCCAGGTTTTTTGCCCACTCATTCAGCCAAACTATTTAGTTTTGCAGAGACAATGTATTCTCACAACCCTTAAGGAGTAGATGCAGGATTGATGTTTATTCTGGCAGGGGTGTTCAGATAACAAACAACGGGAGTCATTTGCACTTTGGAAGTAGATTAGATTCAACTTTATTGTCATTTTGCTTACAGATACAAAGCCAATGAAGTGCGTTTAGCATCTGACCAGAAATGCGAAGAATAGTGTTTTTATAAAATAACTATGAATAAAAAAAGTGCTACAGCACACAAATATAAAAGTACTGAGACAGTACAATACGAATGCAATACCACTTAGCGCTGTGATGAGAGGTTCAGCAGTGTCACTTGAACCTTAACTGAAGCATCTGCAAAACATAAATTAGATCAGGAGTCCAGAATGCTACACAGTGCTCTGTGCATGACATGGTCTTGTCAACATCCAGTACAACTTGCATTGAGGGGTTAGGGGGTTAGTGGAGGAACAGGATACTGGATTAAAACTTCACCTATAATCTCATCGAATGTAGACAGGCTGAGGACCTGAATAACCTGTTATTTCTTGTCCTTATATTTTATCACATTGTCAGCAAATTTAGTTATGGTACACTGAACCCATTCATCTCCATTATTAATATGTGTGGTAAATAGTTGAAGTTTCACTGAATCATGTGACACCACCTTAATTACATATTTTTCTAATGAAAATGATCCATTAATCTGGACTATTTTCTATTATTTAGCTAATCCTTTCTTCATGCTAATATATTGTATATCCCCAATAACATGCCCACTTCGAGTTATGAATACTCTTTTCCTCAGTACTTTCTTGGCTGATACCATTCCTCGTGTGTGTCCTAGCCCTATTATCCCTCACAAATGCACATTTATCAGGATTCCATTTGTCATTTCTCTTCTCATCTTAACAACTTAGATTTTGGGGATTTATTTCTCTTTGAAGCCTCTATGATATCCGGTTCTAATGTGGTAAAATTTAGTAAATTATACATATAACTGCGGGAGATTCTTTAGTGTGCATAGCGAATTCCTGAAACTTAGCATATTCCAAATTAAAACACAGGTTAAAATAAATTGTTGACTTAAGAATTAGAATGCCTAGTTAAAAAGTTTCATCAGGGTAATGCCATTCTACACTTTATAGTGCAGTTTTCATAGAACATTGCACATAGAAATCTACAGCACATTACAGGCCCTTCGGCCCACAAAGTTGTGCCGACCATGCAACCTACTCTAGAAACTGTCTAGAATTTCCCTAGTGCATAGCCCTCTATTTTTCTAAGCTCCATGTATCTAAGAGACTCTTAAAAGACCCCATTGTATCCGCTTCCACTACTGCCACTGACAGTGCGTTCCACGCACTCACCACTCTCTGTGTGGAAAAACTTACCCCTGACATCCCCTCGGTACCTATTTCCAAGCACTTTAAAACTATACCCCCTCATGTTAGCCATTTCAGCCCTGGGAAAAAGCCTCTGGGTATCCACATGATCAATGCCCCTCATCATTTTATATGCCTCCACCAGGTCACCTCTCATCCTCCGTGGCTCCAAGCAGAAAAGGCCAAGTTCACTCAACTTATTCTCATAAATTACACCTTCCAATCCGGGCATCATCCTTGTGAATCTCCTCTGTGCTCTCTCTATGGTATTCACATCCTTCCTGTAGTGAGGTGACCAGAATTGAACACAGTACTCAAAGTGGGATCTATCAAGATCTTATATAGCTGTGGCATTACCTCATGGCTCTTGAACTCAATCCCACGGTTAATGAATGTCAACACACCATACGCCTTCTTAGCACTGTCAACCTTCACGGCAGCTTTGAGTGTCTGAGATCTCTCAGAACCCCAACACTGCCAAGAGATACTCCACCCTGTATAAAATTATATACCGTCAGACTTAATGTTCATTTGACTAGAGTATTGTCATGACAACTTAGAGGGGATCATCTGTCCCTTTGATTCATATTGTACAAAGGAGAGGGTAGAAATTATTAAAATTACAAAAGCTTTTCCTTGAATTTCTAAATACATTCACAGGTTTTTCTTTACCTCCAATATCCTCGTGGGTCAAAGAATGTACACTGTGGTGTAGGTAAGACTGCAGTTGACAGGTCTGAAGTGTCTGCTAATGGCAGAATCACCAAATGTTAGTTAAATCTGAGTATTGTTTTTGTATTAGATAATCTTTGCAGAGAGGCCGTTAACAGATGATCATCTGACACTGAAAGCGTATGGACTGAAAGATGGTGATGTACTGGTGTTGCGACAGTTGGACAGACCACCAGTACAGTCTAGTCTACCGCTCCCAGGTGTAACAGGTGAGAGATCCTTTAGGAACACTTCACCAGTAACTTTGCTTAATAGTGTCCTTCATTTGATTGCCCTCCTCAGATTTTATACTCCCAAAAATATATAACACAGAGAATTATATGGGTGATTATGCTTTAAAAATAGTTTAAACGATATCAGTTGCTTCTTTACCTTGTTCCATAGATGATCACTCAGTTGCCATTAGAAGTCTTCTTGGGCTACCAATCCTTGATTAGGGAAAAGAAAACCAGGGAAGTTTCCTTCTCCAAATCACTGTAAAATATCTAAACTTGTTTGTGGATATTGGTTGGATTCAGCTGTAGTGTAGTTCCATGTTGGAATGCCTTGTGAACATCTTTGCCAGGGCTTAAATAATAGCCATTAGATATGGCACAGTTTGTGGAAACCTGGTTTTTAGGAAGCCAGTGACTTGAAGAAACCTTCAAGCTACTTGACAAAATCTTGAAAGTATTTAAAAGAAAATGTGTTGGAGCATTTCCCTCATTGTTCAAGTGAAGATGCAATCAACACCATGTCTGTACTAGACTTTTCTTGACCACCTAAGAGTTATTGGAGGTCAACTTAATTACTGTGGGTTAGACATTTTTATATATTTTTATGGGTTGGGAATGGAAAGCCAGTGAGTGAAGCCTGCTGGAAAATACCACAACTGACGATTTATTGCCATGGTACAGCACACGGAGAATGATTCTGGCTGAACGATGAAGATCGTCTCAGAGGAATCCAGCTTTTAACATGCTGCATGCCTCTAGTACATTGCTTTACAAAATGCCTTTGCTATAGCTTGATCACAAGTGTTTTCTTTTGACTGTTCAAGAGGTTTTATGGATCCAATGTTTTCAATAATACGTGCTGTCTTTCAGTGCTGGGATTTGAGCATTGGCTCAAATGGCATTGTACTTTTTAATCTTGCTATTTCTGTCTTCTCCCTCCTCTAGGACTTCCCAGGATTGATTTCAGTGGCATCTCAGTGCCTAGATCACTGGGGGTCAGAAATCCAGGGTCCGGAGCAACTAACCAGCACCAACCAGTGCCAACTCCCAGTACCTCTACTGTATCTGCTCCCTCCATGACACCTTCACACAGTTTGGAAAATAATCCAGCGTTGCTCCGGGACATGCTTTTGGCCAATCCACATGAGCTGTCACTGTTGAAGGAGAGGAATCCCCCTTTGGCTGAGGCACTTCTTAGTGGAGATGTTGGTGAATATGGAAATTCTGTCTTGTTCTCTATAGTGTTCCCCCCCTGCTCTGTTTGTGTTGCTTCATTTCAGTTATTTGGTCCTCTTACTTGCACTGTTGTTCTCTGGATTGTCTCTCATGAGAGCTAGAGTCGTGCAACTCAGAACTGAACCATTTGTATCCGTGTTGACCATCAAGCAGCTGTTTTCACTAATCTTACACTAATCCCATTTTATTCTCCCCACATTCCCCCAGATTGTACTATGTGCCTACACAAAAGGAATAACGTTTGGTGGTCCATTAACCTACTGAATTGCGCAGCTTTGGAATGTGGGAGGAAACTGGAAATACTTAGAGGAAATCCACAGAGTCACAGAATGACGGTGCAAATTCCAGATAGGCACCGGAGGGCAAGATTGAACCCGGAACACTGGAGCTGTGAAGCAGCAGCTCTTATCTATCCTGTAATTGTGCTGCCCAGAATTGCTCAATGAGTTTGTTTCGGAGTATCTGAATGGATCACACATTCGGCTCTATAACTGGCTTTGCTTATCAAAAAGAATTGAAGTCAAAGTATTAGGACATTGAATTCAGTATTTGGTACTATCTAAAAGTATGCCTAGTTCAAACAAAAATCACTGCATCAGCTGCACTGTGGCTCCTTTTCTTTATACATCTGAGGGTAGTGATTTTGTTTAAATCAGGTTCTGCTTGAGCACTGGAGGTAATATCGTAGAGTGCAGGATGTTTAGGAGCTCAGCGAGATGTGCCGTTCTGTTTCTGCAGTGAAGATAATGGTTGAGAAAATAGGTTTAGAGATGAGGTTTGTGATATTTTACGTGTTTAATGATGAAAATACATAGTGGCTATGTAATAAGGAAGTGACGTGGATATGGCATTACCATCTTCATTTTTCTCATGGAATATGAGGAAATGAAAAGATATTTTGTATTTTCTGTTTTCGTGAATAATTCATTAACATCAAGATGTAATCTTTTAACCAACAAGGAAGAGAATTGCCTTGCCTTGGTGGCAGCACACTAGCATCTGAATCAGGATGTCCAGGCCCTGCTCTAGAGACCTGAGCACACAACCTAGGTTGAAACCTCAGTGCAGTTCTGAAGGAATTTTGGAGGCTGTGGCTTTTACATAGGTGCTAAGTGAAGCTCAAGGTTTTGTCCGCAAGTGAAAAGGTCCAATGGCACTATTGATGGTAACCCAGGTAATATTTATCCCTAAACAAACAATGCTAAAATAGATTCCCTTTGTTGTTTGCAGAATTCGCTATATCCTTATTTGATACTTATTTTGTTGCATGGTACTAACTTGACTTTAAAATATTTTGATGCATCACAACTGTGTGAAAGGCACAATGTAAATGCAAGCTTTTTCTTTTATGTTCATGATGGGCACAAGAAATGTCATTGTGGGTCACAAATGCTCAATTGAATGAGTGGCATTCAATTAAACAGGTCAGCTATGTTAAAATTGATAGTGGCAGAGCATTCTCTGCAATTCTTTAAAAGCTGCAGGAAGTTACCATGATAATCAATATTGAGTAAAGTGCCTAATTGTATGGCTATGCTAAAGATGGCTCATTCCACGTTTCTATATAATGCAGTATCTGAACAGCTAAACAATCGCTTCAGTTTCGTTTGCCTTTTCTCTCCATAGATAAGTTTACAAGAGTGCTTCGAGAGCAGCAGTTGGAACGCGCCCACCGTGAACAGGAGAGAATCCGACTTCTGAATGCTGATCCCTTTGATCTGGAGGCACAGGCTAAAATTGAGGAAGACATCAGGTACATTGGTGCTTGAGCTCTTGAGTTTTCCTGCTTAACACTCTCACTAATCCATTGTATGGAGAACTTCAAGACAATTTGGCCGTGGTAACGTGTACTTATACTGCAAGATTCTATTAAGTTTGGTCAGAACTCCTAAGGTGGTATTGAAGCTACTTAGTAGTATTCATAAAATATTATTAGTGTCAAAAGTAACATAGATGTGAAGATCAGCCTGATTTATCAGCATAGCGTTCTATTAAGTCATTGATCTCTGATGACCTCTGCTATAGTGAATACTATGAGATGATTGGCTGGATGTCGCCTGTAGCCCTAGTATTAGGTATACCACTCCATCGGTTTGTTGTCATTGTAAAGCTATCTTTGTATTGCAGGCAGCAGAACATTGAGGAGAACATGACAATTGCAATGGAAGAATCACCAGAGAGCTTTGGTCAGGTGGTAATGCTCTACATCAATTGTAAGGTTAATGGGAATCCAGTTAAGGCATTTGTAGATTCAGGTGAGTTCACATCTAATTAGGTTACTTATAAGAGTTTGAGATAATTTGTTGCAATGATTGTAATACAGTAAAACTCTGTTAATCTGGTACGCTTGGGACTTTGGTGGTGCTGGGGCAGTGGATTTCCTGGACTTCTGAATGTTATTTTATTAGTGCTCCACCAAAGTTCAAGTTCAAAGTACATTTATTATCTAAGTATGTATACATTATACAACCTTGAGATTCGTCTCCTTACGGGCAGCCACAAAACAAAGTAAAACCCAAAAGAACCCATAAAAAAAGAAGACAAACACCCGGTGTGCGGAGAGAAAACACAGTTTTAAGTCACTTTATTTTTAGATTTTACATAATGGAATAATGAACTCAGACACAAACTTCAATCATGATTGGGAAACAAATGAACATGAGGATTGGGGCCAGGGGGTGTCAAAGTCTGGGAACTGTGGCCACAGTGAGTGATGGGTAGTGTGGGAACCAGGGCCTTGTGAGTTGAAAGGAGATGGGAAACACCCGTTAACCATGCTGTGTTAACAGAAGAGCAGGAGCCAGCATCCGGTGAGCCAATGCCAAGTGATCCAGATTTCAAAATAATATACTCACAGATTGTTAATGTTTTGCTGCAATCATAAAATTCTTAGTGGAACATGGTATATGGGGCGGGGGGAGGGGACGTGCAAAGCAATTACCTAAGGTTATGAAAAACAAAAAAACATCCAGTGAGTGGCAGTTCTGTGGCAAAAACACCTTGGTAATGAGAGAAGCCAGGGAATGGCCAGACTGGTACAAGCTGACAGGAAGAGAGGTCTGGAAGTGGATCGCTGCAGCAGGAGAAGACCACAAATATAAAGTGGCCATTGAGTGTATATCTGTGGTCTTCTCCTGCTGTAGCGATCCACTTCCAGATTTGCCTTCTTGTCAGCTTGTACCAGTCTGGCCATTCCCTGGCTTCTCTCATTATCAAGGTGTTTTTGCCCACAGAGCTGCCACTCACTGGATGGTTTTTGTTTCTTGCACCATTCTCTGTAAACTCTCGTGACTGTTGTGCATGAAAGTCACAGAAAATCAGCAGTTTCTGAGCTACTCAAACCACCCTGTCTGGCACCAGCAACCATTCCACAGTCAGAGTAACTTAGATTGCATTTCTTACCTATTCTGATGTTTGGTCTGAACGATTGAACCTCTTGACCTCATCTGCATGCTTTTATGCATTGAGCAGGTGTACATAATGAAGTGAGCATAAAATTGAATAATCAAAGTTGTATGAAAGCTTTGCATCTGACATCATGGTAAATGAAGTCAGCAGCTTGGTTCAAAGTTGCTCTTTTTTTACTGTCATCCACCTGTAGTTATTTTCTAAGCTGAGCATTGAATGTGTATTTGATTTTTTGTCTCTATATTATTAATATAAACATGAATACATAATCACACTTTATTGCTACATATCACAGCTGTACTTTGCATAAATCTTGTAGGTGAAGTTATTTTCACCTTCACTTATCTCAGGGCAAGGCACTGAAATGATTGAAATAGTTGTAATCTGATATCAGAACGTGAGCCAGGTGTGTTGTTAAATGTATTTCATCACTGGTACAGGAGCACAGATGACGATCATGAGCCAAGCATGTGCGGAGAGATGCAACATCATGCGCTTGGCTGACAGGCGGTGGGCAGGGATCGCTAAAGGTGTTGGAACACAAAAAATTATTGGCAGGGTCCACTTAGGTGAGTAGTTATGTGATAACTGTCATTCATTCTGAAGTTGTGAGCAGAAATACATTATATATTACTTTCTATAACTAAAAAAGCATACAATGATACAGGCCTGAAGTAGGCAAATGGAATTAGCATTGAAGGACATGCTGGTTAGCTTGGACGGTGTGCCAAAAAGGTCCATTCTCCCCAGTGCAATTCTGTATTCCATGATAACAATTGTTTTATGAAGAAAATAAAGGATGTAGCGGGTGTCTTTGTACATCATTCCACAGAACTGGCAGTGATGGATGCAGTGTTATTATGGCAGTGTTTTCTACTTCACTTTCATTTGATTTGAAGATGCTGAGAAGTGGAAGGTTTAACCAACATAGAACAGAACCCCAGTAATTCTGCACCCTTGGGTGGAGGTGGGCTGTCAGATTTTCTGGGCTATTGGGTATCTAGTCAAGCGGAACCTAGTCACGTGCAGAAGTACTGTGATGTACAGATGCAGTGAAAAGCCTTGCAGCAGCATCACAGTCACGTAGATTCAGATAAAACGTAGAATATACATTGTACAAGAGAGTGAAGAGAAGAAAGAAGACTCTGCAAAGGGTGGTCCATGGTGTTCTGTTGCTGTGGTAGGATTAGGGTTGCGCAGGTTGGTTCAAGACCTGATGGTAGCTGTTCCTGAACCTGGTGATGTTGGACTCCAAGCTCTGTACCTCCTGTTGGACGGTGGCAGTGAGAAGAGCTCAGGGCTTGGGGAGTAGGGATCTTTGATGATAGACGCCACGTTCTTGAGGCAGTGCTTCCTGTAGATGCTGTCGTTGGTAGGGAGGGGTATATCCATGATGGAGCTGACTTGGTCTACGACGTTCTTTGGCTCTTTGTGTTCTTGTGCATTGAAATTGCTGTACCAGGCCATGACACAACTCTTAACACAATTTTAATTCAATCATTTGAAATGTTACATTGTAGTAAATTTTCAGTTTAACCCAGTAAGGTTCAAGGGAGCGAGGGGAAGCAGGCCTTATGTGTTTAAATGGAGTACAGGTAACAGGACCCCAATTATTTTAAAGGGGCACAGGAAAAAACCCTTGTGAGTTTAAAAGGAGTGTGGGGGAGAGAGGACCCCAATTAAAGAGTGCACAGGAAATGTGGCTTCAGAATACAGGGAATGTGACCTGGTGCTGAACAACAAGATAGCAGATTATCAGATTTTTACTGTACTGCCTGCTGTTTGAGATCTATGGTGATCTTATGATCCATTTGATTGGTGAAGGTTTTTACTTTTCATTGCTGCACCAAATAATGAAAGAAGGTGATAGAACTCTGCCTAAAAGAAAAGGGGAAAGTTAAGAAAAGGACACCATTCTTATGTTATTTTTGACCCACGGCACTGAGTGTATACAGTTTTGTGGCTGATGTTAGTGATACAGCAGAGCACCTCCAGTTACAGGAACTTCTACAGAAAAGAGAGGGCTCTGTAGGAAAGGATTTCATACCATTTACCTCGAGGGTGCTGGTGGCAGGGTGATAGTACAATGGGAATAGAGGTGGTCATTGGGAAGTGTTAGGATGTTCAGCACTTGCTTATGGTTAGCTTTCAATCGAACTGTCTTTAATCAAAGTACTGTATTGTTCAGCCCAGATTCAGATTGAAGGTGACTTTCTCCCTTGCTCCTTCTCCCTCCTGGAAGATCAGCCAATGGATATGTTGCTTGGACTCGACATGCTCAAAAGGCATCAGGTAAGAGGCAAGTAACATTTCCAAATCAGAGAGCAGATTGCCTGTGAGAGGAGGTTTTATGAGTGGAGGGGTGGGGGTGGGAATAGTACCGTTCATAATTGGGAGCTGTAATTCCATGAACTGTCATTATTTTTATCGTTCTGGGCCATTTGCCTAATTCTACAACCGGAACTTGTATGTGCATAGTACCTCTGTCATTGCAAGGCTCTTATTTGATTTTGAAGACACGCAGTCGTCTTTTATTGTCATTTACTAATGCGTGCATTAAGAAATGATACAATATTTCCTCCAGTGTGGTATCACAAAACACAGGATAGACCAAGACTGAAAAAACTAACAAAACCACATAATTATAACATATAGTTACAACAGTGCAACAATACCATAACTTATTGAAGAACAGTCCATGAGCACAGTAAAAAGTTCAAAGTTTCTCAAATGTCCCACATCTCACGCAGACGGGAGAAGGAAGAAAAACTCTCCCTGCTATGCCGGACCACAGTCCGACTCTGAGTCGTCCGAAAACTTCGAGCTTCCGATCAGCACTCCGACACCGAGTACAGAGCACCATCTCTATCCGAGCGATTCGACCTCAATCTCGGTCGCCAACAGCAGACAAAGCCAGGGATTTTGAGGCCTTCCCTCCGGAAGATTCACGATCGCGTAGTAACGACAGTAGCGAACAAGCATTTCAGAAATTTCTCCAGATGTTCCTCTGTGCTTTCACCTCTGTCTCCATCAAATCAGAATTGTCCACGGCCCCTATTTAACGGATACGATACCATCTTTCACCGGAGGGCTGCGCACATGCGGCGCGCTGCACTCTCTCCTCCTGCCGTCTTTAGGAGCCTTTATTGAATATATTTTACTTAAATTCAATGGTTCCAATTGTCCGTGCTGATTTTAAACTCTTATGTAATAAGACAACATTTTCAATGTAAGCTACTCCTGAAGATCTTCCTTAGTATTTGAGATAACCAGTTTAATTTCCATTCTTTTAAATGTTGTTCTTTATCCCCTTCCTCTTGCAGTGTTCAATTGATCTGAAGCGCAATGTACTGGTTATAGGCACCACAGGCACAGAGACACGCTTCTTATCTGAAGCAGAGCTGCCAGACTGTGCCAGGTTGGCATACGGTATGCCACGAGATGATCTCCGCCCTGAGGAACTAGCAGATCAAGAGCTGGCTGAAGCACTACACAGATCAGCAGAGGAATCTGGTAAATTTTCAAAAGAACTCTTAGAATCGATAAGAATTTGTAGGCTTTTTGTCTCCTGATGCAGCCACCCCAATGCATATATAGGAAATTTCCTGTAGAGGCTTTATATGATAGATTGGGTGATGCTCTGGTCTCTTATGATTCTCAATAAGCAAGAAGGTAAGCAAAAGTTATTAGTTTCTGCTTAAAGCATATCATACACAGAATTTGTGGAATATCTATAGTATGTTGCTCTGTGTTTACAAAGACAGCTTGCATTTGCTTGGGTGCATCTCATTGCTTGTGATACCCATAAAAAGTAGCAGATTTTTGTCTGAGACTAGCCAATTTAGTATTTGGAGATTAGAACAGAGCTCAGTCCTGCTCTTGCTTCAATCTATGTGTGTGACAGGACTGGAGCTACTGGACAGTGATCAAAGACGGGAATCCTGGCTCATTTCTCCTCCAACACCAAATTTAAGTCACCTTGGACTTCTTAACAATTCTGTTCTAAGTGATTCAGTGCTCAGTTTCAGGAAGAGCCTTAAACCATTTATAGTTAAAACCACTTAAATTTACATTCTCTGTTACAATTTTAAGTTTAAAGAGAAATATCACGTCAATAATATCACTTATAATTAACAAGACACCAGTTTCTGTAGTCCACTCTTTCTATGATCAGTCCAACCTCCTTGCCAACTCCATAAGCTGAGACTACTAATGGCTATTGTTACAGTGCATACTAATGCGAAGTTATGTTTGTATGGAATCTTAATCTGTTTGGTGTATGTAGTGACCTGTAATTCTGTGTGCATGCTGCATGCTTCAGCTGACTAATCGAGTTTGCCGTTGTGGTTTGGTTTTGTGTTTGTTTTATCCTAACAGGACGCCGGCCTCAATGATGCATGTTGCACTTTTGCTGCCCTTGAAGATGATCACAGTCCAGGTATTTAACGCTCTGTTACTTTTAAGTAACTTAAGAATGTGGCACGATACCTAAGTATTCATATAAGGGATCTTGCAGTCAGTTAGTCATTCAGTTCCAAGAATGTGTTTTCTTATCGTGCTCTTTCTGAACTGAAGATGAATAACACACTGCACTAAAAGGGAACTACTGTCTGAGTCATGCTTTCCATTTCAGTGGAAGACAAAATACTGAGGTGAGCTGCTCAGAACTCTTAACTATCCTACAAATTTAGAGCGGTCAGCCTTCTCATCAAATGGGGTTTTGTTTTCTGGAAAAAAAGTAGGACAGTCATTGCTGAAAACTTAATACTATAATGTGCAGTTGGACCGAAAGTAAGAATTTTTTTTTCAAATCCTGTGCCTTTTTTTTTGGTAATTTGATAAGGAAATATTACTGCAGCTCACCTCAGATATTTGTACTTTCTAGAGGAGCTCATTGTTTTCAAAATAATTTTGTAATTTTGGGTCCATTATTTTTTGCTCCGTAGTTTATCCCAGATAAGGTTTAGAGTCTTTGTTACTGCTGTTTTTTTTTACTTTCCCTCAGCTGTAGGCCTTGCTATCTGAGTAGGAAAAATTCTCAATAATTTCTGCTGTAGTGGAGGCTAATGTAAACTTAGCCAGCTGGTACTGTTTTCTTGTTGGTATAGAATCAGGGGTCTGTTGTTTGAAATTACTTTGTCTGTGGCTTGGATTGAATTTAGCTCAGAGATAGGCCAAACTATAAAGAAATTACATTTCTTATTGTGTCTTTTATATTTTTTGGATATTCCGAAGTATTTTATGGCCAGAAGTACGTTTGAAGTATGGTCATTATTACAGTGTATGGAATGAAGCAATCAATGTGCAGGAAGACGAGGAAACCTGCAGATGCTGGAAATCTAAGCAACACACACAAAATGCTGGAGGAAGATAGCAAGCCAGGCAGCCTCTTTAGAAAAGAATAAGCACTTGACATTTGGGCTGAGACCCTTCATTAGGACTCTCGGCAAAGTTGCTGCCTGGCCTGCTGAGTTCCTCCAGCATTTTGTGTGTGTTGCAATCAATATGCACTCTCTTATTAAACACAGCGTAATAACCAGATAGTTAGGTGGAATAAAAAATTTAAGTCTGGAAATGGCAGTTAAATCTCCTGCAGATTTTTAAGTACCATCATGTTTTTTTTTCAGTGTTACTCACCTGAAAGAATTTAACATGGAGTCTAGGACTCCTTCACTATTGCATTTGTAGGGTCAGTTTACATTCTTGTGCTCAGATCTCTGCAGTGGGACAGAGGCGAGATCATCCTAGCAAATGGCACAATTGATGCTCTTGACAAATACAACCCTTTTGATTGGCAGATCTGCATTTTGCAGGTTGAAGCACATACCATCTTTGTGTAGCTGTGTTGTGCTGTCAAGAGCAATGTTTCCACATGTAAACTAAACCCGTAATTCACCTCTATTAGGAAAAAAATGGTTGTTTGAAGAAAGAAAGCTCCTGCCCATGGAAGATATTGAAGGAATGCTGGAAGATCCCAGCAAAGAAAGGTGAATGGCGGCCTTTCACAATGACCAAAGAATGTCCCAAGGTATTTTATGTAAATGATGATGACAACACACACAAAATGCTGGAGGAACTCAGGGGGCCAGGCAGCATCTATAGAAAAAAGTATAATCGACATTTTGGGATGAGACCCTTCATCAGGTCTTGGCCCGAAACGTCGATTATACTCTTTTCCATAGATGCTGCCTGGCCTGAAGAGTTCCTCCTGCATTTTGTGTGTGTTGTTTGGATTTTCAGCATCTGCAGATTTTCTCTTGTTTGTGACCGTCATACCATATTGGTTAGGAAGAAATATTATGCTAGACACCATGAAGAAATTCTGTTCCTTTTTAAACAATTCATGGATTATTTGATGTCCATTTGCAGAAGCAGACTGTGCCTCTGTTTAATGCCTCGTTTCAGATAGCGTGTGTCAATCCCTCATTGGACTACCAGCTGGAGTCACAGAGTACTGCCATTTATTCGGGGCATGGAACTCAGCCTCGCTAGCCCCATCAGATACTAGCTCAACGATCCCACCTGTTGACTCTTTATAGCTGACTCTATCATTAGATAAGAAAACTACGTAGTAGCAGAGGTCTATAATTTGTACTTCATAACCGTGACCTTGCACCCTCTTTTCCTACTGCTTTTGTTTACCTCCCTGTTTCCTTTCTTCCATCCTATATCCTGTGCATTACTGTAAGCTCACTTAACTTTTTAAGCTTTTAAGTGTCTGGTTGCTATGATTTTACATTGTTCTTCCCTGTGACAGTGGGATTTGAGCTTTTTTCTTCACCTCATCACTTCCAGCATCAGCTGTCGAAAGCAGCTTCAGGAAGCTTTGAAACTCAGCTTCCTGATAATATATCTGCATATATTCCAGTGAACGTTTTGATTTTTTTTTTTAGCCTTTCTATGTCTTATTCACAAACTAGTCTGAATTCTCCTTAACTTTGCAGTCTTCTTAGGAGCAAAGAAGAGAAGGGAGTCATTTGTTCCGCTTTTGGGGTAGAGTTGCTTGCCAGCTTCAAGTGGCTGTGACTTGAATTCGTAAATGCTTTTGAACTTCCCTGTTACATTCTCCTGATCAATGAGGAGAGTAGGTTGTCATTATTTTTAAGTTATGAGCTTGTCAGTGATTAAAATTGAGCTATTATATGAAAGGATTATACTGGATTTATCTAAAGGAATCAAAATGTGATCCATTAAATTGATCATTAATATTGGCAAACCATCACCAGTTATACATTGTAGAGAAACCAGGAAATAATATTGGAAATGTTGAGAAATTTGTCTGCAAACTGTTTTGAAATGTGGTGTATACATAGTTGTAATTCTGGATTCCATTTTCTGTTTTTGTTTTAGGAAAAGAAAATGGCAAAACTACCTCATTGGAGAGCCCTTCATTACCAGCACCTCATCATCTACATCTTCCTCTTCCTATTACAAGAAGTGACCTATCAGAACTTCCCCAACCCCAAAATCAGTTGGACCGCTCTTTATCAGTTCCTGCTAGCCTTCCCTCACAAAACCAGAAGAAACTTGAATTTTCAGATGCAAAAAGCTTTCAGATCCCTGAGTGCATGGAAACCGAGGCAGAAAACCAGAAGCCTTTACAATCATTAGATAATCTGTTGACTTCCCTGTCTCCAGATAGTCTGTCTGCTTCTTCTCAGGCATCATTAGGAGAAAAGCACATACCACAACACAAAAACATTTATTGTAGTCCACAGAACTGTCTGAAGCATCCAAGTTCAGATGCTGGCAATGAATTTCTGCCAAAACGTGTATTGACAGACATGAGTTCACAGAAAACTGGCATGGAAATGTATGATGCACAGGAAGACCAAAGTGAAAGAACAAAAACTCAGCTGGAAAACCTAAACAAAGAAAGAATGGATTTGGAGGAGCCACTAGTAAGAAAAACTGTAGAGTGTTCTCAATCAGTACAATCAAATACTGATTCTGTGTTTGATATGATTGTGGATAACACATCAACCCAAGTACCCTCAACTAATGGCTCCCCTAGTAGTAACGAAGTGCAGCAGCCCAGTGAAATTGGAAAGGGAATTGATGATCCAGATACCAATCTGCAGCACATCACTGTACCATCTGAAATAGACGTCAGAACAGATGATCCGTGTAGTTGTCAGAAGAAAACTGAGATTGGTGGGAGACCATTAAATGATGCTTTAATTGGGAACAATGAGATTTGTGATGCTGGAATGATGTGCTGCACAGAGCAGCAGGTAGAGAATGTGGCATCAACAAATTCAAACATCCACAACCAGGAGGAGAAAGCCCTTATTTCTGAAAAGGAACTTGAGAAAAACTGTCCAAACTCCTGTCCACTTGAGGTGGATATACCTGTTGAGTTTACAAATGATGACACGGGAGAACAGTCTGAAGTTGTTTTTGATGTTGGTAAAAAGCAAGAAGAGATACATTTGTGTACTGAGATTAAAATGTCTTCCGATCAGCAGCATCAGACTTCAGAATCCAGTCAGTATGATTCACACCTATCCCCTGTGGCCACTTTATTCGAATTGCATCGTGAATTAGTTTCTTCTTGTCAGGAAACTTCCTTGCAGGTGTCAGCCAAATTAGACGATCATAATCAGCCAGTCACAACAAATCAGGAAGAACACTTTCAGCAAATGGAGGTCTGTAACGAGTGCTTAGAGAATGATGCCTTAAATGAGCTATGTCTTAACGCAGAACTGATACCTGAAATGGAAAAGGAGCCAGAGTTGGCAACTTCTAATGGAGACATACCCATCCACATGACACATGATGAATCTGAGGAAATTTTGATACAGGAAACAAAGGACATGGATGGGGATTTCATTCTTGTTTCGAAACATTTACCTAATGAAATGGAGGTTTCCCCAAGTGACAAATTGTTGGAGGCCCAAGAATTATCACTACACAGTATCGAATATGCATCTGACGCTGCAGTAGTTAAAGGTAGTCAGACATCTCAAAGTACTGAGACGCATTTGGTAACACATAACATAGGTAGTTGTGCAGAGGTTTCAGGTGCTTCAGTGATGTGTGAAGAGACTGTGGAAGCCACCATGGATCAACCTGAAAGGCATTCTCTGGATAGTCCTGCTGAACTATGCTCTTCAAATTTGTCAAACCAGCTTTTCCCAGCAGCAAACATCGAACGAATAAGAACATCAGGGTTTAGTCAGCAGGAAGCAGTGGAAGCTCTTGAACGTTGTCATGGAAACACAGATTTGGCTCTTCTGGTTCTTCTCGCAAGAGGAATTGTGGTTCCTACGTGAAGTAGTTCAGTATATAACAGTTGCACAATAATAAACTGGTACTGTTTAGACATCTGGGCTGACAAATGTGTGCATCTTTAATTGAAAGAAAGGAAGTTTAAATCAGAGTTCACTTTTTTAGTATTGGGTGTAACTGGTTTTAACAATTGATTATCATCACATACAGCAAACTTGTTACATTACGGCAGCATTTTCTGTGCCATCCTGAAGTTATTAATCCACTCCAGCATATCCACAGGTACCCATAAACCCAAACAACACACCTATTTAAATATTGTACCTAATGCTACTTAGAATTAAAAATGCCTATGATACTTTTCACTGAATATTCTCAAAGATGGTTTGCAACAGCAAGACAAAGGACATAAGCGGTGGGCTTAAATTCTTGGGAGATGATATATGCACAAGATTCATGGTGGAATCATGTTAGATTTTAAACTATGTGCAAGGTCAGAAAATGCCTACATAAGATTTGAGTTTTGGTGTTTGATTTAAGTATAGGGAGAAGTGAAAAAATTCTATCATGTTTCCTCCATAGAAGTTCAATGTACTTTGCCTTCTGAGTACAGAGTTTTTTAGAATTCTTTTACTCTTTTATAGCCTTTATCAAATCTGAGTCAGCAACACCACCTTTGCTGGACATTGGTCTTGTGTAACTGAGGCATATTCAGTATTCACACTTGGCTAAAGTTATATTTTGGATTTTTTTGTTAGGCGCCACTAGTGATGTTGCTGTAATCTTCAATGGGTGCTTATTGCAATCTCTAATCTTTTTTTTAAACCAAATAAAAAAAAATTATTGCCAACGATATTGGTTTGTGTGTGCTGATGATCATACTTATGAAGATATGTGATAAAGGCTAGAAATTTGAACTGTTCCTGTTTCTTACCTCTGATAGCTGATTTCAGCTAAAGTGCCAATACTAGTCGTTAAGCCATTAGGAACAGTGCAAGAAGAAGATCTTTATTCCATGCTGGGCATGTACAGTAAATGTCTGAAGCTGTTCAACTGTCCTCAGTATAATGTTTTCTTTTTAAAAAATATTAAAATAAACTTCTTTTGTCATTTGCATTCTTCACATGTTGACCTGTACAAGTGGAACTTATTAATGAGCTACTCCCATTGGTGATGTTCTCTTTTGAGAGCTGGTGCAGTCTAGTTTCCGACGGGTATAGACAGGTGCTGTTGGTTATCAGTTTCCAGAATTTCTGTCTAGCACTGATGAAAGACAGATGATATGCTTCCAAGTCAGAATTGTGTGCAACTTGGCAGACAACCTGCAGTTGGTGACGTTCCCATCTATTTGTTCCCTTGTCCTCCTTGATGGTATAGGTCATGTTTGAGATATGTTAGAACATAGAACAGGAACAGGCCCTTCAGCCCACAAAGATGCTTCAAACCAGCTAAAAAGTAAATTTTTTAAAAACTCCTAAAAAACACACCGAATCCCTCCTACTACACAATGTCCATATCCGTCCATCTTCCTCATATTCATGTGCCTATCTAAACATCTCTTGAAAGCCTCTAATGTATTTGCCTCTGTCACCATATCAGTGCAGCGCATTCTGGGCATCTGCCACTCTCTGTGTGGAAAACTTACTCCTCACGTCCCCTTTGAACCTACCCCCTCTCACCTTCAAGGCATGTCCTCTGGTGTTAGACAATTCCAATCTGGGAAAAAGATGCTCCCTGTCTGTCTACGCCTCTCTTGATCTTATAAGCCTCTGACCAGATCTCCCCTCAGCCTCCTCCACCCCAGAGAAAATGGCCCAGGTTTGTCCAGCCTCTCATGATAGCACATGCCTTCTAAACCAGGCAGCATCCTGGTAAACCTCTCCAAAGCCTCAACATCCTTCCCAGAGTGGGGCTACCAGAACTGTATGCAATACTCCAGAATTGGTTTATTAGAGAGTTTGTGTGAGTAACTGCAGAGCACTTCATAAACGGTACACAATGCAATCTCTGTACCAAGTGGGAGAAGGAATTGATGTTTGAGAGTGGTTGATGGGATGCCAGGTAAGTGTGCTGCCTTGTCCTAGATGGTGTTGAATTTCTTGAGAATTGTCGGATCTATGCTCACTCAGGTAAAGGGGGAGAGTATTTCATCAGACTTCTGAGGAGTAGCGTCACTTGCTGTAGGATACCCAGCTTCTTGCCTGCTGATATGACCACAGTATTTCTGTGGCTTGTCTGGTTGAGTTTCTGGTCATGGGTGATACCCAGGATACTGATAATTGCTAATAATCATGTCATTGAATGTCTTAATTAAGGTGGCCAATGTCTGACACATTTATGGTGCAGATATTACTTCACTTAAAAGCCAATGTAAAAACATTGTCTTGGTCTTGCCGAGAAATTGTACTATTCGTGAACAAGGCCCAAACAATCTTTCACATTATTAGTTGGATGCCAGTGATGTAACTACTGGAACAGCTTGGCTAGGTACCAGCTGGTTCAAGAGCACAGATCTTTATTCCAGAGGTCCCGTGTTGTTTCATATCATACCTTTTGCTGCATCTGGTACTCAGCCATTGCTTGAAATCATTTGGATGGAATTGGATTGGCTGCGGTCTATGATGATAGTGATCTCAGATTGAAGCCGATGTAGATCACGTAGTTGCCACTGTTTCAGCCTCCCCTCTGCCATTTATATGATAAGCCTTGCTATTACTGAGGATAGGGATGTTTTTTGGAGCTAGGATCAGTAAAATAGGCTCCAGGTTCAATCACCACTCACAACACGCTGGAGGAACTTAGCAGGTTGGGCACCATCCGTAGAAACGAACAATCAAAGTTTCGGGCCGAGACGTTTCAGTCCTGACGAAGGGTCACGGCCCGAAACATTGACTGTTCGTTTCCACGGATGCTGCCTGACCTGCTGAGTTCCTCCAGCGGGTTGTGCGTGTTGATTTGACTCCAGCATCTGCAGAGTATTTGTGTTTAAGGTTCAATTACCAGTTTCCGCTCAGTTTGTTGATCACAATTTAGGCAAAATTTTGGGTAGTCACCTTCAAGAAAGCAGCTGCTCATTTTCAGTAACACATCAAAGTTGCTGGTGAACGCAGCAGGCCAGGCAACATCTCTAGGAAGAGGTACAGTCGATGGTTCAGGCCAAGACCCTTCGTCAGGACCAACTGAAGGAAGAGCTAGTAAGAGATTTGAAAGTGGGAGTGGGAGGGGGAGATCCAAAATGATAGGAAAAGACAGGAGGGGGAGGGATGGAGCCAAGAGCTGGACAGGTGATTGGCAAAAGAGATATGAGAGGATCATGGGACAGGAGGCCCAGGGAGAAGGAAAAGGGGGAGGGGGGAAAACCCAGAGGATGGGCAAGGGGTATAGTCAGAGGGACAGAGGGAGAAAAAGTAATTATAAATAAATGAATAACGGATGGGGTAAGAAGGGGAGGTGGGGCATTAACGGAAATTGGAGAAGTCAATGTTCATGCCATTAGGTTGGAGGCTACCCAGACGGAATATAAGGTGTTCCTCCAACCTGAGTGTGGCTTCATCTTGACAATAGAGGAGGCCGTGGATAGACATATCAGAATGGGAATGGAACGTGGAATTATTATATATATATACTTCTTTTTCCCTCTCCTTTTCTCCCTCTGTTCCTCTGACTATACCCCTTGCCCATCCTCTGGGCTTCCCCCTCCCTTTTCTTTTTCCCTAGGCCTCCTGTCCCATGATCCTCTCATATCCCTTTTGCCAATCACCTGTCCAGCTCTTGGCTCCATCCCTACCCCTGCTGTCTTCTCCTATCATTTTGGATCTCCCCTCCCCCTCCAACTGTCAAATCTCTTACTAGCTCTTCCTTCAGTTAGTCCTGACGAAGGGTCTCGGCCTGAAACGTCGACTGTACCTCTTCCTAGAGATGCTGCCTGGCCTGCTGCGTTCACTAGCAATTTTTATGTGTGTTGCTTGAAATAACAGCATCTGCAGATTTCCTCGTGTTTGCTTATTTTCAGTGTCCGTTGGCCCATGTTAAGAAGTGTGGAGGTCAAAATGAGATTATCTTAGTCACAGGTCTTGACACACCATCTCACCATATGAATTTGCATGAAACACCACAGGATACCCTGGAATCTGCATTCCAGCAATTCTTTTTCACAATCATTCATTTAGATCCCTTGCATTCACCTGAACAAGCCAAAAGGCTGGATCTCATTTTCTTTCTGATGTAGGTTATTGCTGTTGAGACATCATCCAGGAAGAGCCCCCACCCCATAGAAAAGAAAATATACGGTGGTTCATTTTCCACACCTAATTTGGAAACGATCGTGCGGAAACAAATTGAAGTATATTAACTTAGATAAATGTAAGACGCTAAAGATTGCAGACACCAGAACCTGGAGCAATACGCAAAATCCTGGAGGAACTCCATGAGTCAAGTAGCATCTATGGAGGGAAGTGGACAGTTGATGTTTCGGATCGAGACCTTCATAGACTGTAAATGAATGGATTTGATCCAAAGTGCTGCCCTTCAACGGTTATATTTCATTAGAGCTTTGAGGAGATTTGGTATGTCACCAAAGACTAGCAAATTTCTACAGATGTTCTGTGGAGAGGTTCTAGCTGGTTGCATCACTGTCTGGTGTGAGGGGGCTACTGCACAGGATCGGGAAGTGCTGCGGAGGGTTGTAAACTTAGCCAGCTCTATCACCTCGCCAGCATTGAAAAGGCGATGCCTCTAAAAGGCAGAATCCATCATTAAGCACCCCAATACCCAAAACATGCCCTTTTCTCATTGGTACCATTCAGCGTTTTCGGAACTGTTTCTCCTTCATCAGATTTCTGAATGGACAATGAACACTACCTCACAATTTCTCCCACTATTTTTGCACTACTTATTTAATTTAATTATATATCTATCTATCTCTATCTATCTATCTATCTATCTATATATATATATAGAGAGAGAGAGAGAGAGAGAGAGCAATGATTGTGTCTTATAGTTTTTAAAAAATAGTATTACTCTGTAATTCCGCCACAAAATAAAATTCAAGGCATATGCCGATATTAAACTTGATTCTGGTATTAAATCTGATTATGATCTCCCTATTTGTCATCTTCTATCATCAATGTGCAAATTTATTATTATAGTCTTCAACAACGAAACGAACTTGAGGACCGGAGCAGTGACCACACTTGTTCTGTTTTCTCCCTGCCAAATGGTGGCTGGCCCAAGTTACGACTATGTGAGAGATAAACGTGTTTTTAGATTGGAAATACCTAGCAATCCAACTTTCATTCCCTTCCCCTTTCCCCCTGAAATCTCCATCCTTAGTCACCCGCATCAAACCAAACTGAGTCTGGCATAAGGCTCGATTTCTTCTTCCAACATCAGACTTTTGGACTCCACAATCAATTAACTGATTTCATTTAGTCAGCAGTTCCAACACAGTTATCTCAGATTTCCAGCGTTCAATTCACACATCTCAGCTAATTTAAGATATTTTTCTGCCCCACCCCCAGTTACAAACCGATTTTTCTTGCACCTAGATATTATGTCATTTAACGTCAGACGTATTTGCATCATTGACCCTTTGTCTTTTATTGCCAATGTTTCTCTGTTCACACTGAACTGTTAAATTTCTTTCTCTCTGCGGGTTCCAGCATTTTTAGTTTTTGTTTCAGATTTCCATAATTTTTTTTAACAGCAGTGATCGAATTGCTTAAAGACCCTTCAACATGGTGACGGGCGTCAGCACTTAATGAACGAAGTATATGAAGGATCACAGCTTGAGTAAAAGTGACTCGAGTGATGACAACGTAATAATGAAGACGAAGTGACTGGAGTTAATGGGATGTGACACCAGGTCACTGGAGAGGAGCGGCTCTCGCAGCGAGTTGGCAAGGCTGGGTCCAAGCTCTGCGTGGCGCGGCCGCCAGGTGGGGTACGTGGGCGCGCGGCTGTGACGTCCTCCGCTGCGTGCGCGCCGCCGCGGCGCTGCTGCTTCTGGCGGAAGATGGCGGATCTCGGAGAGTGAGAGCGGGAGTCGCCGGGAGGCCAGCGGCGGAAACACGGAAGCGCCGAAGGGGCACGGCAGCTATCGGAAGCAGCGACCCTTAGCGCGCGCAACAGCCGGCGCCAGGGGGAGGGGGAGCGAGCTCGGCCGGTGAGTGTTGTTTGTGGGGGGGGGGGTTGGTGGTGGTGGAGGAGGAGGAGGAGGAGGAGAGGGAGGTGGTGGGAGGCCGGAGCCCCAGGGCTTGGGTAAATCTCAGCCAGGGAATGAGTGCCAGCAGCCCCTCTCCTTCCCCGGGGCTGCGGGCAGTGCGTAGCGCCCACTTCGGGCTGTGCGTCCGGCAAGGATGAAGCAACGTCTGTGCAGCCAGCTCTGAACAGGGATGTTCAGCAGGTTGCTCGCTGCGGGTTGTGGCTGCTCTGGGCCGGTATCTGGCCCTTTGTACTGGAAAGCCTCCGAGCCCAGTTAGTGGAGTTGGCCACATGCCAGTGGCAGCCATGTACGGCCTGGGTCCAGGGTCAGATGCAAACCCTTCAAAGTTCACCTTTATTGAGATCCACTTTATCCCTATTATCGAGACGTAGAGCTGAATGTAGAACCACCGGCTATGGCATTAAAGAAGGCAATATCAGTATATCCTACGATATGGGTTAAGAAAAGATGACATAGTTCATTGAATCCTATAAAGTTGATTTATTAATACCAATGTCCTTATCTATCCCATATTGTTAAGGGAGAAGAATGAAATGGCACCTGCACCCTAGAGAATGAATAAGTGGGAGTGTTTTGGGTGTAAATTCAACTTGATGGCATATTTCTGAATCTCAAAGCATTAATAATGAATAACAATGAACAACTTGTACCCATAATGTGGTAAAGATGTATGTATAGTATGTAAAGTAAGTCTGATATGTAGTGAGATTATCAGTGAGAAATTGTCAAGTGGTGGTGATGAGATGTTGGGTCTTTATTTTGATCCTGTTTCTGAATAATAAAGACTTTCATAAAAATCTGTTCCTTTTCCTGTAAATATCTGCAAAACATCTCAAGGTAGTAGATGTATTTTGGTAAATTTGCTTTGAACTTTTCACTTTTAAAGATGACGAGGATTTTCCTCCCAATTTAACCTGAAACAATCTTAGTGAATGGTTAAATTGCATGAACTTTTAGCAAAGAAGCGGAATCAGTCCTGTACAAGTGGTTTATATTAAATAGCTGGATCCTGTAAAAAAATTGCAAAGGAATTGTAAATTGAGCAAAAGTATAGCTATTCAGTTGTTCCACAAAACAGCTCTGTATTTTGTTATTAAAAAAATGCGTGGACGACTTGAAACGAGGAGCAAGGATTAATTTGAATCAGCCAGAACAGTATCATTTGGGTGTCAGCTATTGCTATCGATGGATTGTTGTTGGAACTGAGTCTGTACCTTGTAAGGTGTAATTATTGAAGCGGCTGTACTTGGCAGTGCTTTTACAATGGTAGTGTATAATAATGGGTGTGTGAATTGTTTGTTTAAAAGAGGAGAAGGTTTAAAGTAGATTTAGGAGGGAAACCTTATCTTTCTGAAAGTGGTAGGTGCTTGAAAGATCAGGTGAAGTGGTGGCAGCAGATAAAATAGGAACATTTAATACATGGATTCCCAACCTTTTTTATGTCCTGCACCCCTAGGGATATAGACATCGGCAGGCAGATGGGATTAGTTTGAATTGGCATCATATTTGGCACGGGCTTTTTCCTGTCCTATGTTCCTTATTCTAAATCATGAACAACATTCAGCCATTTTCCATTGTGCACTTTGGAGGTTTGTAAAACCAAGTTAATATTTTGACTGCTCTAGGTCTCCCTCTGACTCCGGATGTTGCTTAGTTTAAGTCATGAAATAAGTAGCTTGTACTGTGCATTGTGACTGGCTGGTGGTGTAGTGGCATCAGCACCCGGGTTTGAATCCAGCCTGCGCCTTGCATGCTTTCCACCTGTGCTGCGTTGAGCATCACGCTAGCAACTTGGCCTCGTTTAAAAAAAAGACCGAAAAATGTTAAAGAAACGGCAAGTTGTCACCCGATGCCCCACAAGGAGTGGAGAGGAATAACACTGCATTATACATCAAAGTATTTGACATTTCATAGTATATTCTGTTACATCACACTGTTCAATCTCCAGAAACTTCAGGTGTGAAATAACCAAAAGGGTATTGGAATGTTACCCTTCATTTTAAAGAGATTGGAATTTGGAAATGAGGATCTAATTTTGCGGTTCTAGAAGACCTTGGTTGGACCTTAGAAAGCTCTAATTGGCTTTGAAAAGAATACATTACAGATTTGCCAGAAATATGCCAGGAATTAAATGGAAATATTTCATATAAACTTGCTGTTCTCTTGAGCTTAGAATGTTGAGAGGTAACCTAACTATACTTTATTGTTGCCAAACAATTGATACTAGAACGTACAATCATCACAGTGATATTCGATTCTGTGCTTCATGCTCCCTGGAGTACAAATCGATAGTAAATATTAAAAATATAAATTATAAATCATAAACAGAAAAGGGAAAGTAAGGTAGTGCAAAAAAACCGAGGTCTGGATATTTGGAGGGTATGGCCCAGATCTGAGTCCGGATCCGTTCAGCAATCTTATCACTCCCATATTTAAAACATTAAAATGGAGCAGATTCAGTCAAATTGTTTCTTCTGGTAGAGGAATGCAGAACAAGAAGGAACAATTTTGATATTAGAGCTTGAACATTTAAGGATGAAGTCAGGAGGTTCTATTCCCACAAAGGATACTGGAAGTTTGGTGTAGTATTCCTCTTCCCCTCCCACCTTACCATCCCATCAAAAAAAGATATTCTGAAGGTTTAGACTATTGTTAAGTTAGCCTTTTGATGAATGAGTAGGTAAATAATCTAAGGAACTGATTGGTTAAAGTCTATTGAATGGTGGAAAAAGCTTGAAGGAATGTTTCACCCACTTTATCTGTGACTTGATGTTATTTCTATCTAGTTGTTCATTTTAGAACACTAGAAGATAGAGCACTACAGCACAGTACAGGCCCTTCGACCCACGATGTGCTGATCAAACACAAACCTATATGCTCAGAAGGGTTGCAATAAGTTTTTTTTAAACTGTTGTGTGCTAATTTAAAGGGATCTAAACCTTCTTCCAAATAACCCCAGTAAGTAAAACTTCAGAGGAACAAAGTCAATCAAAACTCTCTTAATTTGTTGTATTGGAATAGCTGCAAGTTGCAATCAGAAAATCCTTTGAAGAAGTGATTCCTTTGGTTTCTGGTTATGAATGTCATCTGTGTAATAGGCTGGGTTGATTGTAAGGATGCTAGCAGACAGTTATAGAGCCTGAGCAATACAGCATAGAAACAGGCCCTTCAGCTCAGCGAGTCAGTGTCAACCATAACTCATTGTTACACTAATCATTTCCCAACCCATTCTAGTCTCCTCCCATTCCCATGAGCTCCCTTTCCCTACACGCAACTACCGGACTTCCCCACCACTCATCTTCCACAATCGAAGCACTTTACAGTCAGCAGTTAACCTATCAACCCTTTAAAGTTCAGACCATAGCCCATCAAGTCTGTTTTCCCATTTGATCATAACTGATTTATTTTCCTCCTTAACCCCACTCTCCTTCCTATAACCTCTGACTTAAATATATCCAATGACTTTTTTTTGCCGTTTGCGCGATTTGTTCCTTTTTTGCACATTGGGGCTTTGATGTTTTTCTTTAAGCTGATTCCATGGTTTCTTTTGTTTCATGGGCATCTGTGGGAAGACGAATCTTAGCGTTGTATACTGCATACATTTTTTGATAATAAATGTACTTTGAATCCTTGAATCTACAAGTCATTTCAGTCATCCATTTGATAATATGGCCACTGAAAAGATATATATATAGGCCTGCAGTCACTGCTTTATGTAATTAAAACGAAGGAAAAAAGAAGTTGAAGAATGACTTTTATAAATTAACACAAAATACAACTTGTGCTCTTTTCCTTGTGTCTTTGAGAGCTGGAAAGGTGTTGGTATTCAAAAGGAGCTGGGTCTCTCTGAACATGAACTGTTGAAAGTTAAATGTGGGTTCAGTAAGCAAGTGATATGTTGACTTTCGTTGGAAGATTATTTGAGTGCAAAACAACTCTTGCCCCAACTATACTGAGCCTTGGTCAGGTGTCATCTGAAGTATTGCGTATCATCTGGTTTTCCTACCAAATGAAGGATATACCTGTGATAGAGAGAGTGCACCATTGCTTTGTGAGATAGTGGTGGTGTTATACGAGGTGAAATTAAGCAGATTAGATATAGATTCCTGAGGTTAGAAGAATCAGTAGTGATCTCATTGAAACATACAGAGTTCTTAAGGGGCTTGAAGGGTTAGAAGCAGAATTTTGAAGTTTCTTTTAGTGGAGGTGTCTAGAAGCAGTGGTTACTGTTTCATTGTGAGGAGCTGGCCATTCAGAAAGAATGGTTCTTCAGCTTTAATGTGGTGAATCTTTTAGAATTTCCTCTCTAGGAGGGTTGGATATGCTCAACAGGTTAGTATATTTTTAGATATTAAAGGAATTGAGGAATATCGGGTTGGTGCATGGAAGTGAAAAACAACACACACAAAATGCTGGAGGACTCAGCAAGTCAGGCAGCATCTATGGAAATGAATTGGGCCAAGACCCTTCAGGACTGGAAAGGAAGGGGGAAGAGGCCAGAATAAGAAGGTGGGGGAGGGGGAATGATGACAAACTAGAAAATGATAGGTGAAGCCAGGTGGGTGGGAAAGGTAAAGGGTTGGAGAAGAAGAAATCTGATAGGAGATGAGAGTGGACCATGGGAGAAAGGGAAGAAGGAGGGGCACTATGGGGATATCATGGGCAGGTGAAGAGAAGGGATAAGAGGCTAGAGTGGGGAATTGAAGAAGAGAGAAGGGGGAGGAGAAAAAAAAATACTGAAAGCAGAAATCGCTGTACGTGCCATCAGGTTGGAGCCTACTGTTGTTGGCCGAATCATAGGTGGTGGCGAATTGGCATATAGGAGGGAGACTGAAAATCTGATAGTGGTGCCACAACAACCACCTTTCACTCATTGTCAACAAGACCAAGGAACTGATTATTGACCACAGGAGGAGGACACCAGAGGTCCATGAGCCAGTCCACATTGCGGGATCAGAGGTGGAGAGGATCAGCTATTTTAAATTCTTCAGTGTTATAATTTCAGAGGACTTGTTCTAGGCCTAGCACGTAAGTGCAATTATGAAGAAAACACAGCAGTGCCTCTACTTTTTTAGAGACTTGTAAAGGTTCGGCATGTCATCTAAAACTTCGATAAACTTCTAGAGATGTGAGGTGGAGATTATATTGAGTGGTTGCATCACAGCCTGGTAACACCAATACTCTTGAACGGAAAATCTTACAAAAAGTAGTAGATGCAGCCCAGTTCATTATGGATAAAGCTCTGCACACCATCGAGCAAATGTATATGTAAGTGCTGTTGCAGGAAAGCAGCATCCATCATCAAGGACCCCTACCATCTCGACTCTGCTCTCTTCTCGCTGCTGCCATCAAGAAGGTGGTACAGGAGCCTCAGGACCTACGCCACCAGGTTCAGGAACAGTTATTACCCCTCAACCACCAGGCTCTCGAACCAGCGGGGATAACTTCACTCATTCCATTGTTGAACTGTTTGTTTATTTGAGATACAGTGTGGAATAGGCCCTTCCAACCCTTTGAGCCACACTGACAAGCAGCCCCCCGGTTCACGGGACAATTCACAATACCCAGTTACCCTAACAACCAGTATGTCTTTGTACTGTGGGAGGAAAGTGGAGCTACTGGAGGGCGTGCGGACTCCTTACAGATGACGTCGTAATTGAACTATGACATCTCCAGCTGTAGCGTCACGCTAACAACTACGGTATCGTAGTGCTCCTTTTTCTTTCTGTATCTGCATAGTTCGTTGTCTTTTGCACCTTGGGTGTGGTCTTTCATTGATTCAGTTGTGATTTCTTTGTATTTACTGTGAATGCCTGCAAGAAAATGAATTGTGAAAGTGACATAATAAAATTACTTTTTTGCTATTTAATTGTTCTTTGCTTTAGAAATTCAGATTGTGGTGTAAACTTAACTGCAAAGCAGTGGGGAGATTTGGTTCTATTTAAAATGCTTAGTAATACTTACGGTTTATATATAGTTATGGTTGACCCCATTTCCTCCTTGGCATGGTAACAAAAATTCTTTCATCCAGTGGGTCATAGGAATTGAGAGATCTTGTACATAACCTTTTGATCTTGCAAATTTTCTGGTAATACTGGTTAAGCTTGGGAAGTATTGCTATGCTTTCTGCATGATATTACAAAATGCAGAGCTTGTTGCAATGAGGAATTCTATGTTGGCATTGCTGTAATGTGAAAAGGATCCGTCACTGTTGTGATAGGTTTCATTTTTCTGTATAAGGGCCTTGTGTTGGCTGAGCATTTTGAATTGAGTAATGATGCTGGGACACAGGTACATCATGCTGTGTGTCACTTTTTTTTCTGGTGTGCCTCTTTCTGTAAGGCTTCACCAGTGCAGCTTCTACCTTTGCCTGAAAGAACTTGAGAAGTTTAGAGCATCACCCAAGAAGCTTCTGACAACTTTACTGTATTATTTTATATAGTTTTTTTATATATTGGATGTATTATGTGACACACACAGTAGATTAAACTGTTCAAGTTGCAGATAATAATCGTATCCAAAACTAGATGAAGGCCACCTTTAAAATTTCATGGTCTTGTGATTTTTCTCAAATGGTTGAAGACACTTGGGTACTCCAAGGATGGACATGTTAGATTATGGACGCTATCATGCGCTGATAAAGGTTTAAGAGAAATTTTGAGTCCTGTCAAGTTTCTAAGTGGAAAGCTTAGTAGTCTTGAGACATGAAGTGCATAACCTTGAAGTGATATATTCTACATATAAATATGGACTTGTGTAATATAGGGAGGTAAGGACTTTTCCTAAATGTATTTTGATGTAGCTGATAAGAGTCCAAGACTGAAGAAGTAAGAGAGAAAAAGGTAAATTTGAAAGTAAATGTATTACCAAAGTATGCATATATGTCACCATATATAACCCTGAGATTAATTTTCTTGTGGGCATACATAATAAATCTATAGAAAAATAACCATAACAGGGTCACTGAAAGTCTACCCAACCAGGGCGTTCAACCAGAATGCAGAAGACACCAAACTGTGCAAATACAAAAAGAAGAAACAACAATAATAAGTAAATAAGTGATGAATATCGAGAACATGAGATGAAGGGTCCCTAAAAGTGAGTCTGCTGGTTGAATCTTGACATCAGAGATCTCAGTGGTTCTAATATTACATTATGTTGCTATCATTGATAATGATGTGTATTCTGTTCTTTAGTCTTTTGCCCTTTGTCTAAAGGTACTTACTGCAGCTGAGAGTTGTTATATTTTCAACCTACCTTCAAATTTTTTTCCTCATTTATAATACAGAGTGGCATGAGATGGCCAGCTCATCGGACAGTGAGGATGACAGTTTTATTGCCATGGACACAGAAGAAGTACTGGATGGGCCCATGGAGCAGGACGAAGAAGCTCACGTTGAATTAGAAGTTGAGGAACTGAGACATAACCGCTCAATGTTAGAATTGCCTGAGGAGGTGCTGGAATACATCTTGTCCTTTTTGTCTCCATATCAAGAGCACAAAACAGCTGCTCTTGTTTGTAAACAGTGGTATCGACTCATTAAAGGTATGCAACATGGTTCATAATAAAATTTTGGAGTAGGATAAAAATCTGGGAGTAAAATCAAGATGCCATTTTGGACAAGATTATAATTTAAACACCACATAAGAGAAAAGAAATTTACCTTCATTTCTCAGTTGGAGCTTGGAATTTCTATGAACAGGAAAAGTAATTTGTGCCAATATATTTGTTCTTTTTGGCTGTACTTAATCACTATTGGGTGTTTCTTAAAATAAAATTATTTCTTGGACCCGTTTACACCATCCTACTTATATCCTTTTCTCATAATATGACTCTTCATGAGTAAAGCATTCCTTCTGTCCTTTTTATAACTTCCAGATCTTTATCTTAGTATCCCATATATCATCTCCTTCGCCACACTGTAGAATTTATTTGTAACCATATCTTGGAAAGTTTAATGAGGTATACAACCCAATTGTGTGAATGTTGGTAAAGCCCTTCAAATGATCCACACAGTTCGTTGGAGCCAAGGGTCTTTGTCCATCTCGTAATGAGCAAGGAATTCACCCTCTGGTATTAAAGCTGTGCGTCAGCTTTCTTCTTCAATGGTGCTTTTGAACACTTATGGAGAAATGTGTAGGTTTCCTATGCAGTCCCTCGGGGAATAACTTGTTTCCATTACAATTCTGTGGATTCTGAGATAACTAATGAGTCCTATTCAGGATCTGCAGACTCTGCTGTTGGTGGAGATTGGTGGTTCTGGTGCGTGGGTTGATTGAGTTTCTGTATACTCCTGTGTGTTTTCCCATCAGAGATATAAGTTTGTGGATGATATGAAAGCTGGTGGTGTTGTGGATAGTGTGAGGAAGACTTTTTAGGCAGGTTATAAGTCAGATGCAAAATCAGGCTGAGTATTGGCACATAGAATTTCATCCTGATGTGTCTTGGGAAGTCAGAATGTGTACAGTTAATGATAGCTAAGGAATGTTGTTGAGTGATCTTGGAATTCAAGTTCATAATTCCCTCAGAGTGACAACACAGTTAGATATGGTGATGAAGAAAGCATGTGGCATGGAGACACAAGTGACTGCAGATGAACCTGGAGAACAATATATACATTGCTGGAAGAACTCAGTGGCCAAGCAGCATCTGTGGTGGCAAAGGGACAGTCAGTGCTGTGGGTTATGAATGTGCATCAATTCTGAGAGCATAAGAGGGAATATAGTTAATATAGAGAAGTGAGAAAGAGGGGTTAGACTGTAGCTGGCTGGTGGGGTAGTGGTGATAATTTTGTGGTGGGGGGGTGGCAGTGTTGAAACAGGCTGGTAGGTAGTTGGTGGAACCAGGAAGATGATGGGCAGATGGAACCAGGTGGGGGAAGGGATAGGAGAGGGAAACCAAGGGAGAAGAAATCCAGGTAGATGGTTGTGTGGGTGATAAACAGATGGACAGAGGGTGATTAACGAAGATAACAAGGGTGGAACGGATGGAAAAGATGAAGGAAACAAGAGGGATCCTGGCACACAGTGGAATTAGTTGAGAAAGGATGTTGACCTTGGTTTGTCAGCCATGCCAGTGAGCTTGAAGGATTTTGACTTCATATTAAATGTATTTGTCCAGTCTGTGTCTCTGGTGCATGTGGAAGGATAGGGATTGCTGCTGCTCTGTAGTCCATGTATTTGGTGCCACGTTTGACATTAACACTTTGTCAGGTGGGCAGAAGCTGTGCTTGTGCATCATAGGCAGTAGTGAACGTTATCATTGATATGTGCTCTTAATGAGAAATGTCTTCCAAGATATGGGATTGATCCTTATTCCACAGAGTCTTGGGATGGATCTTAATTATCAGGGGTGGACTTGTGTTGCTGTGGTAGGTTGATATTTTGATGGTGGCCATTGTGTCAGATGTTTCAGTGAGCAGTCAGTGATGGTTTGGAACTTAATGTTCAAGTGTGTACATAATTCATTTGGCACAAAAAAGGGACGCGAAGAATATAGTAGTAGCCTTGGATGCAGAAAAAGCATTTGATAGATTAGAATGGGATTTTTTATTTAAAGTATTAGAAAAATATGGGTTAGGAACATCTTTTATAAATTGGATTAAAATTTTAAATTCTAACCCTAAGGCTAAAGTAGTGACAAACTCTCAAATTTCAACACCATTCCAGTTAAAAAGGTCAACTAGACAAGGTTGTCCATTATCACCTGCTTTATTTGTACTGGCGATAGAGCCATTAGCAGAACTAATCAGAATTGATCCAGATATTATGGGTTTTAGAGTTAACCAGGAGGAATATAAAATTAATCTTTTTGCCGATGATGTTTTGATTTACTTAGCAAACCCACAACATTCGTTACATAAATTATCTTCTAGATTGGATGAATATGGGAAGGTATCAGGTTATAAAATAAATTGGGATAAAAGTGAAATTTTACCTCTTACTAAAGGAGACTATAGTCAATGTCGGTTAGCAACCCAATTTAGATGGCCGGTAAATGGTATAAAGTATTTAGGTATAAGACTTGATAATGATGTAAAGAATTTATATAAATTTAATTATTTACCACGATTGAAAAAAATTCAAGAAGATCTTGACAAATGGATGATACTACCAATAACATTAGTAGATAGAGTCAATGTTGTAAAAATGAACATATTTCCTAGATTACGGTATTTGTTTCAAACATTGCCAATACAATTGCCACAGAAATTTTTTCAAGAGTTAAATAAATATGTGAGAAAATTTCTTTGGAAAGGTAAAATGTCAAGAATATCATTGGAAAAATTGACATGTAAATTTGAGTTAGGAGGGTTACAACTTCCAAACTTTAAGAATTATTATAAAGCAAATCAACTTAGATTTATTGCATCTTTTTTTGGTGATCGAAAACCAGCATGGATTAAAATAGAATTAGACAAGATAGGAGAAAATAGACCTGAAGATTTTATATATAAATGGGAATCTAAATGGATACGGGAAAAGAAAGAATCTCCTATATTAATACATTTGATTGATCTATGGAATAAGATAAATGTTGATAATGAAATACAGAAATCTTTATTAACAAGGAGACCTTTGTTCCAAAACAGACTTATTCCTTTTACAATGGACAATCAACTTTTATATAATTGGTACCAAAAAGGGATTAAATTTATAGGAGATTGTTATGAACGAGGTATATTGATGTCATTTGAACAACCAAAGGATAAATATAAAATATCAAATAACACTTTCTTTTGTTACCTTCAATTAAGGGCTTACTTAAAAGGTAAGCTGGATCAAACAATGTTTTTGCCAAAACCTAATGAAATTGAAATTTTAATTCAAAAAGGGAAAATTAAAAAATTTATTTCTTGTATGTATAATTTGATTCAAAAACAGACAATTAAACAAGGAATCCATAAGTCAAAACAAAAATGGGAAACAGATATGAATATTAATATTGATGAAACAAATTGGTCAAGACTCTGTCTTGACAGTATGACAAATACAATAAATGTTGGACTTAGATTAGTACAATATAATTTTTTACACCAATTATATATTACACCACAAAAATTAAATAGATTAAATTCAAATCTATCCGATAAATGCTTTCAGTGTAATCAAGAAATTGGTACTTTCTTACATTCTACTTGGTCTTGTTTTAAAATTCAACCCTTTTGGATAAATTTAAGAGTCTTATTGGAACAAATTACTGGAACTCAACTTCCACATAACCCTGTATTATTTCTATTAGGTGATATTGAAGGGATAAAGCCGAAACTTAAATTGAATAAATATCAGAAAGAATTTATAAAAATTGCACTGGCAGTAGCTTAGAAGACTATAGCAGTTACTTGGAAATCTGATTCGTATTTAAGTATGGATTGTTGGAATAATGAAATGGCTAGTTCTATTCCACTCGAAAAAATTACTTATAATTTAAGAGATAAATATGTAACATTTTTGAATATTTGGCACCCTTATTTACAAAAGATAGGATGGCATATTTAAGTGATCTGATAAAGATCTTGGTCCCTTGGGGAAAGTAATGAATAAGTATACCAAATTTATTTTGAATTCCATGGTGCATGTGGAAACCTTCCAATACCCAGGCGGCTCTTCTTTTTTTTTTCTTCTTTTCTTTTTTAGGTAGGACTTTATATGCGGGGGGGGGGGGAGGGTTAAGGGGAGGGGGGAGGGTAGATATTATCTTTTCATGTATTCTTTTTGAAAACAATAAAAATTATATTAAAAAAAAGTGTACATACTAAGCGCTGTACAGTACTGTGCAGAAGTCTTGGGCACGTTAAAAAATCTGAAAGTGGAGATGCTTTCAAAAATAATGAAATGAAAAGTATCCATCTATCAAAAAATACTATGAAGAGCAGTAAACAGTAAAAAAAATAAGATCAGTATTTGGTATGACCACCTTTGCTGTTACAACTGCGTTTCTGGTCCTTAATCTTGCCTGTTTGGTTGTGCTGCTTCAGAAGAGCTTGGACAAAACATCTTGAAACTCGTGTCTACTAGGGAGGGATCTTGCTGATGCAGGACGACCACCTTGTGTCTTGTTGCTGTGCTCACTCTTGCCATGATGTAAGAATTGATGATTTGCAGATTAAACGGACACATCTGCCATACCCTCACCTTTTAGTTTGGTTGTCCTTTGCCTAGTTTGATTATTTCTATACCCATTTCTGTTCAGTTAATCTGTTTAGTTCATTCAATTCTTTATGTCATTGATCATTAGCACCTAGTTGTTATCTTTGTTTAATCTTAAACTGGGCTATATACCTAGTTTGTTATTTGAAAAGTGTTTTTTTATTAAATACGTTACTTTCTTTAATGAAGTGTAAGATTTTCTCTGTAACATGAATGTTTGGAAATCTAAAATTTCTTTTCTAATGACACTACTGCGAAAGAAACATTTAAAACATTTATATTAAAAAATAAGGTTGTCTAAGACTTTTGCTCAGTATGTATATGTACTGTAAACAGCACCGAGGTTAGACTTTGTTCTGGAGTAGAGGCAGTGAAGGTTGAGTAGTTTGCCACTTGTCCAGTAGATAACTATGGTGAAGAGCATGCTGTTAAAGTGAAATATTGCAGAAAGGAAGATTGATACATAATTGCAGTGATCCAGCTTTTCTTAAACCTGAGCTGCACTGTTGTGTCTTTGATGCTGACAGTTGGCATGTAGCAGATAGAGGATGCTGATTAATTTTTAAGATCAATTTGAGAAGAATCTTCCATAATCTGTTTTGTGATTTGAATGGTTTTTTTTGAAGTCATAAGAAGTCTCTTTTGGAATGTTCTCCCTCCTTTATAATCCAGGATTTGTAAAGTCAGGAAAATTATACCTAATATGCATTTTGCTGGGCAGAATCAGCATTGCAACTCTTCAATCACTGGGAGGGAGTACCTGGGAAGGATTCTTGAGATGCATTTGCCTGTGGCAGACAATTGCTGTAATTGCAAGAATTGGATATTTCTTAACTTGAAAAATGGTCAAGATTATAGCATCTCTGATGTCCACTAGCATGTTCATTTCTTCTCAAGTGAGTCATAAATTTGTTCTTCAGGGGCTCCCAACGTTTTTTTTTTAATGGACCCCTAACATTAACTGAGGGGTCTGGGTGCTCTTATGTTTTTGACTGTTAGTGATTTTTTTTCCTACTCCAGAGACATTGTTGACCAAGTTTGGATGGTCTTTTCAAATTACTGGTGTAAAGTAATGCTGAGATGCTGACACAATAGTGTGAGTGAGGTCAGGTGCACGTCTTGGTTCTGGAGATCTATGAAGTGCTGCTTCCAGCAGGGACTGCCTGTCTGTTCTTGATGAGGTCTCCTCTGTCCAGTCTTTTGATGTTTGGGCCACATTAGATTAGAATCCATGGGTAGGTTAGTTGGTGGACACGCTGCACTCTTTGTTTTACCCCTTAAGCTCTCATAGTGTCAAAGTGCCTTGTGCTTCAGATATATTAGCTTCTTGGTTCATGATATCAAGCCAGCCTCTGTGCATATCTTCAAGGGTGCTAATTATGGTGGACTTGAGGGCAGATCAGTACAGTGAAACTATTGAGAAACCTATTGGTTGGGAGAGTAATCATGTTGGCTGTTTGATTTCTTTGCCATTTCTTTGTCATTTGGTGTTGGTTTTTCCTTAGAAGCATTTCAATTGGTGGTGTTGTTTTGGGACCTGACTAATGCTGATGTAAGATTGAATCAGCCTGTGATCACTCTGATAGTCATCTGCAGTTGTCATGGTAAAAGTAATGTAGATGTCTATGTGGTTCCTTGCTAGTATATTAACACATTCTAATGGGTGCTAATGCTTGGAGCAAGGATGTTGCCATGAAATATTTTACTTGTCTCATTGACAAAGTGGTGTGTTGTTAATTGTTAGTTTTAATCATTTATGCCGGGAATTCATTGGAATTAGCTTTCCCTATTTCCCTTCCAATTGTACTTTTCAAAAAGGCTATGTCCATTCTAGCACTGGCACTAAATCTGAAAGTATTTAGTGAAATTGAGCACATCTCCCCAATCAAATAGTGTCAGATATTGCTCGAGTAGAATTGTCTTTGCTATATTAGGCACATGTATTGAAGATGGTAGCTAGATGGTTCTGTGATGAGTGAGCATTTATTGGTCACTTGGGTACCAAACTAGCTTAATTTGAAACCACATTCATCTTCTGATTTGTGTTGTCAGTTGATGTGTTCTCCACCTTGCTCGTTTTGCTAGCTGCCTTTGGCTAGCAAGAGCAATATTAAGATGTCATGAGTTCCTGGGCTATGATGGTGTTGCAAAGTTTCTAGTCTATTGGTGTTACCTGTGATGGTTGGACCTTTGCAGCCTCAATGGAATTTTATGGTGGAAAGGGAAGGAGAGTTGGAGACATCTGCATGGTTGTTGGTCTTCATCTGCTTACATTGTAATCTCACGCAGATATTCTTGCCAGCACACTTTTTATCAGTGTATCAGAAGGAGAGTGAGGTACTGAAGGAGCTGGGAATCAGAGTAGAGATGTGTTGTGAGACTGTAGAAGTACTAAATGGAAAGGTCCATTGTCAATCCATTTATACTGTTCAGTTTGGTGGCTTTTTCTTGTAGCTGCCTTTGCAGCTCATTAGTTTTCCTAACTCTTGTATTCAAAGTTCTAGTTCCATCTTCAGAATCAAAAAGAATATTGCCATGTAATATACATTTTCACAACCTGCTAACAGTTCTCAAGCTTTGTAGGTAATTGAAAATGAATTTCTCATGGGAATCAGGGTAAATAGATGGTAAATAGATTTATTACCAGGTATATAAATTTATTATCAGGGTAAATAGATGGTAAATAGATTTATTACCAGGTATATAAATTAAGCCACTAAACTTCTGTATCCCTTTCACATCAGGTGTGGCGCACCAGTGTTATCATGGTTTTATAAAAGCTGTTCAGGGAGGATATATTCAATGGGAGAGTCGAACCTATCCATATCCTGGGACTCCAATTACCCAGCGCTTTTCGCACAGTAAGTAGAATTTGACGATGCCATTGCTTTAGCCTGGGTGGATGATATTTATTAAAGCAGTGATTGTATTGATGTTTTTGATCCTCAAGAGTTACATCTTCAATTTGTTATGCATAGGCAGCAAACCTGCATGATTGTGCTAATATGTGTGAATTTTCACTTGGATGCAGTTTCTGCAAATGTGTCATCGGAATGAATGATTAATCTTGAAGAACACTTGCTTGGCTTCATCTGCTGTCTTTTGACCTGCAGACAACATATTCCTTAGCAACACAGACAAAATGCTAGAGAAACTCAGCAGGTCAGGTAGCATCTATGGAAATGAATAGATGGTTGACATTGCTGCCTGACCTGCTGAGTTCCTCCAGCATTTAGTGTGTGTTGCTTTGTATTTCCAGCATCTACAGAGTTTTTCATGTTTAACATATTCCTTATGTGACAATCATCTTTTATCGAAGATTTTTGGGGAACAATTGTATCCTTCACTTTTTTTATCCCTACATTTTTCCTCTAATGTCCAAAAATTGCAAACTGCTGCTGGGATTTGTTCTGGGGTGTTAATTCTTGACCTTGGATTGCAGCAGATGGTAACCCCTAATATCTATTGTAATTTTTCAAAAGTGTGATGTCAACAATCTTATCTGTCCTTTTCTCTTTGGTGAGTGATCCACGTTTGTGAAGTGATAAACTTGGAGGGGGAAATTGAAAGGGCGTTGAAGTGCATGGTTAATTAAGTACTTGTAAAGTGTAATAATTGTTGTAATGTACAAAACAAAATTACTACTTTATGCATAGCATGTTCCCACATTTAACAGTTTACCTGGAAATGTTTAATGTCGTATTGTCTAGTTCATCACAGGTAATCCTCTGCTGCTCTTCAGATAAAACCTTTAGTTATTTATGTCCACCTGACAGGGCAGATGGGGTGATTTAAAATCTCAACCAAAAAGGCTGACCTCACCTAGTGTCAGCCTAGATTTTTGTCTACAAGTCTCTGAAATAAGACTTGAACTTTTAAGCTACTGGTTGAACAAGATATTAACACCTGAATCATGGACAATAGAATTGCCTATTTTCTGTAAGTTCTTTAATTCTTAGTTTCATTCTTAGAATGTGCTGTTTTAGCTGATCGCAATCAAACTAAATTTTGGAGCACAATAGGACTTAGTAACCCAGAGTCAAGGAGAGGAAAGCTCAGGTTATGATTCCCATCAAGTTGCTTGTGCTGGGAGTTGGACTTTTACTAAAGCAGCATTGAAGTTTGACTGGCATGCATATCCTGAGATCACAAAGTTGAAAATGGTTGTTGTTGGGTGAGAGATATTGGAAGGAAAGCAGTTTTGATCTTCATTAAATGTTAGTGCCTTTGGTGAAGTATGGGCACAAGATGAAATTTGAGGTCTCTGTAGACAGGATTTTTATTTTCTTCCATTTGCAGCAATTGGAATATAGGCTCTAACCATATTTTTTGAGGTCTTTAAATCAATTGTTTTATTCCTGACAGGTTTATTTAGTAGATGTCTGAAAACTTCTAACTCCGTTGAAGTTTTTAAAGAATTTGCTATGTTGAAACAATTCTTTTAGTCATAGTCATAGTCATAGTCTTACTTTATTGATCCCAGGGGGAAATTGGTTGAAATAAACGTGCAGGAGCAATGTGTGGTTAAGCGCCTTGCTCAAGGACACAACACACTGCCTCAGCTGAGGTTCGAACTCGCAACCTTCAGATCACTAGTCCAACGCCTTAGCCACTCAGCCACGCACCAACTTAATTCATTTACATCATTTGAGCATCAGTGATAACGTTTTGCAGTAGTCCTGAACCATTTCAATACTTTCCCAATGTAAGATGTCACTTAAAGACCTGGGAAACTGAAGTGATTTACTTTGGAAGGTTGAATTTGAAGGCAGAATACAGGGTTAATGGCAGGATTCTTAGCAGTGTGGAGGAATAAAGGGATCTTGGGTTCCTCAAAGTTGCCATGCCAGTTGATAAGGTGGTTAAGGCATATGGTGTGTTGGCCTTCGTTAGTCAGCGATTGAGTTCAAGAGCCATGAGGTAATGTAGCAGCTCTATAAAATCCTGATTAAGCACTTGGAATATTGTGTTGGCTGCCTCATCATAGAGGGCATGTGGAAGCTTTATAGAGGGTGCAGAGGTGATTTACCAGGATACTACCTGGATTAGAGAGCATGTCTTAATTAATTGAGCGAGCTAAGGCTTTTCTCGGGAGTGAAGGAGGATGCACAGAGACTTGATGTACAAGATCAAATGGATAGCCAAAGACTTTTTCCCGGAGTGAAAATGGCTAATACAAGAGGGCATAATTTTAAAGTGATTGAAGGAAATTATAAGAGTTAATGTCAGAGCTAAGTTTTTTTTAAAAACTCGGATTAGTGGGTGTGTGGAATGCTCTACCAATGGTGTATGTAGAGGTTGATTCATTAGGGACATATAAGAAACTCTTATATACCTCATGCACATGGATGATAGAAAAATGAAGGGAAGAGAAGGGTTAGATTGATCTCAGAGGGTTAAGAGGTCAGCACAACATCATGGGCTTAAGGGCCTGTACTGTGTTCTGTACTATGTTTCAATGAAACAGGGAAGCTGGAAAAGGCAAAGATGCTTGAGCCTTGAGAGCTACTTAAGTCTATCTGTTCACAATGTGCTGCCTTGTCATAGGTTGTCTTGCTGCAATTAGGAAATATTTTCAAGTTCTTTTCTGTTTTGTAATAGTTTATTGATTGTGACTTGTATTTGGAACTTATCATTCCTTGACTGATGTTTGTACTTGGTGTAGTGTCTCAAAAATTGATTTAAAATCAAACAAAACGGTTGCCTCCTACCTGCGACCATCCAGACTTGTTATACTTGTGTGACACGCCCACAGCCCCAGTCATTGCTTCAAAGAGTCAAATTCCTTATTTTGACTCTTTATTAGTAGTTAGCAAATATACAATTAAACATTATTGAGCCTTATCTCAGCAGTCAGCAAAGAAGTGACCTCTGCTGGCCCCAAGCTACAGACTGACGCAAAATAAGCATGAATACAAAATGTTTTCCCTCTGCCGTTATCATGCCCTCACTTACATGACTAATTACCACATAATAAGTGCACAGCACAGAATGCATGAGCCCTACACTTGGGGAACAGCATGTTCATGATCTTCATGCCTGGGCTCTATTTATACTATTAAATTCCTCATGATTGTCATTTAACCCCTTAGCTTTATGACATCGTCATCCTCTTTACTTCACTTGTAATTCTATTATTGTTCATGAACAAATAATGTAAAAATTTAGTGCAGATTCCTGTGATTATCCATTAATTATTGGCCTGCTAGTCAATATGTGTTCAACTTACCTTTTCAACTGAACGGCTTCAACTTTCTTTTAATGACACTTACCATAGGATATATTCAGAAGATCACATTCAGTACAGTGACCTTACTTAGCCACTTTATTTTCCAGCTCAATCAATAATTTCCCATACCTCAGACATAGTTTGATCACCTTTTAAATTTATGTTGACTGCTGCAATCTTTGGATGACATTGATCTTTGCACAATCTTTGCTGAACCATCTTCCCGAGTGCAGGCTGTCCTGAGGTTATGAATGCCCAAATTATCGTCACAAATGAGCTCTCATGATATTAGTAAAGTCAAATGGACTTTTATACATTATTTTCTATGCCATCCCACCCACTCCCTTGCCTGCTGAGATGTATCCTGTTTATTACCTGGGGATGGCCAGTACTTAGCAGCAAGGAGAGAAGGAAGAAATTGGCATTTCATATTGATGACCTGTCAGAATTATGAAAGGTCACTGACCTGAAATATGAATGTTATATTCCTCCTTGCAGATACAGCTTGATCTGGCATGTTTCCATTGTGTTCTGTTATTTCAGATCTCCAGTATGCAGAACAAATTTTCTATGAATATTGGTGTTTTTCTTGCAGGTGACATTATTTTCCCACAGCATGTGCTTAAGTGTGAAGTGCTGTGTCCTCGATTGCTGATATAAAACAAGAAGTTGGAAGTCCTGCTCTTTTTGTGGCAATTTTTGTATATTTTGTGTGTACTTTTTCACAACAAACTTGGTTTTGGAATCTTGTGTGTTGGAAAGAATCTGTTTGAAGCATGAGACTATTTGGCATTAATAGCTGTTTTCAAATGCAAAATTGCATATAGTGAATCACAGTCTAGGTTAACCTTTAAGTGAAGCAGAGTTAAATGATGGATACTGATGATTAAAAAAAAAAGCATTGCTGATGTTGGAAACAAACCCTGGAACCATTCAGCAGGTCAAAGCCATGAGACAATAACTTTGCTTCCTTTTCCCCTTTGTGCTACCTAACTCACTGTGTTTTCAGCATTTTCCATTTTTATTTTGCATGATGGGTAATTGAATCAGTGTTGACAAATGTATCCTTATGTTAAAATCCTACATTTTGTTCTTTTTGCCCTTTTTCATGTTTTAATGAGAACTGTTTTTGTATATTTTGTGCTATATTTACATCCTTCTACAATGGTAGAATTTCAGAATTCCTGGCATTGATAATATGAGGCAGATTATTGTGATCAGTTGCTCTCATTATGAACAATGGAATTTATAAAGGCAGACGTTGGTGTGTGCAAGCTTGTATTTTTAAATATTGTATTTTATAAGCTTGAACTTAGCATTAACAGTAAACACATTTCTATCTCTGTACAGCTTTGTATCTTTGGAGTCGTATTTGCTGGAATTCAGTATAGCAATAGAATATAATTAAGACAGTATAACAGCTTGGGTATACTTCAGGTGAATTATTTCTACTCTTCCTCCCTGTCCCCAGCTTTTGCACACCGCACTGAGGTTAAACTCTTGCGTATTTAATTCCAGGTGCTTGTTACTATGATGCCAACCAGTCTATGTACGTCTTTGGGGGTTGCACTCAAAGCAGTTGTAATGCAGCGTTCAATGACCTCTGGCGGCTTGACCTCAATAGCAAAGAATGGATCCGACCTCTGGCTTCAGGTAGGTCCTGAAACAAAGAAATGAATAATGTGAGACTAACTGAAGTATAACATTGATTGCAATTTAATTTATCTGCCAAACAAAAGCAAGGAAGGGTACCATAATTTGATACATTGCTTGACAGATTTGGTGGTGGTTCAATGGCTTTCATTCAGGGCAGGTAACCCCGTTGAGTTGCGTCAATCAGTAGAAAACAGTGGTCATACAAAAACTATTCTTTTATGGTGCAACAGCAGCAGAATGGAATTGCTCTCTGAGATTTCAAGGAATGTTTCTCAGTGACCCATGGGAAATGCAGTAAGTGGGATCTGTTCAGTTGTAATCAATGCAGCTGATCTCAAGACAACATCTTGGCAACCACTTTTGTCTAAACACCCCTTGAGCTTGAAGAGCCAGAGTTCCGAGTGATAACTGGTACATTTGATTTTGCTGAGAGATGATGGGATGGGTGGGAGGAATTCAAGGGTGGTACAATATTGACCTCTTGTAATTTCTTCTTTTCCTACAACACAACAGATCATTTGAAAATGCTGAAAGGCATAATGATGTAATTGGGTTAATTTAATTTGAATTGTGATTACAGAACAAGGACAGAAATACAAAATTCTGAAGTGAATCTAGGCATTAGACCGACTTTTTCACACAGCAATTCAGATGCACTAATGTGGAACAAACTGATCAAAAACAGCAAATGCTAAATACTAAAAAGAAGCTGGATGGATATCTGGTTAAGGATGGAATTCATGGTTCTGAGAGTAAGTACAGGCCTGGGCGGTCAAATACTACAGGGAATTCAGTGATTCCAGTCCTCAAGGCCATGGGGAATTCGCCTGGAATGTAGCAGCTTAGGATATCAGTAATGCAGTTTGTAGCATTTTAGTGATGGTTTGGCATTCTCCATTGTAGACAACAAAGAAAAAGAATTAGTTTGCTCTGAGAGGTTCAGCTTAAGCAACTGGTGAAATGCAGATTTCTTAATAGTCTGTTGAGCTGAGGGAACCTGGCCATCCTTTAATAATTTTTATGTTTATGATATTATATTGTTTTTCTCAGGGTGCTTTTTCTATGTAGTGCTTTCTTATGTTGAATATTTCAGCTGTAGTGCATTAGATTTTGTGTATTGTGTTGTGTTATATTCTGTGGTCCTTCGTGTTTTATGTTTTTGTGTTTATCCTGCATTGAAATAGTTTGAGTTTATTTAGCACTGGGTTAGGTTTTAGTTGTGTTAGATTTTATACTTCATTATGATTGTGTTGGGTTTCCCAAATGTAGTACTCAGTTTTTTTTTCACAGCTGTTGAATGTTCTGAATTCTGGAGCCTTTCTACTAAATTGTGATGGATTTTGCATTCAGTATTTTGGTGGATAGGCTGTTCTGCAAAACTGCAACCGAAAGCAATAGAAAATACGTCATGTAGTTTAATTTACATTTAAGAGTGCTATTCCTTGTCAACTGCGACATGGTGATTTATTTGGCAATTACCCAATTACCATCAGCATTATAACCTGTAGCACCAGAGGTCTCAACACACTAGACCACTGCTATACTAAAGTAGGGTTCCATGCCCAGACTGCCCTTCGGGAAATCTGATCACTTGGTTGTCCTTCTACCTGGATACAGGAAGATGCTAAAGTGGAAGACTCCAGAGATTAGGACAACAAAGAGGTGGTTGTGGGAGGTAGAGGAGTTGCTGCAGGATTGCTTCAAGTCGGTGGACTGTGAGCTGTGTTCAAAGACTCGTCAGTGGATCTGAATGACTACACCATGGTTGTCAGAGAGTTTATAAAAAACTGTTGTAGATAAGTGCGCCCCCAGAAGATCATTTTGAGTCTTTCCCAACTTGAAGCCTTGGATGAACCATAAGATTTGCAATCTGCTGAGAGCCAGAGCAGAGGCATTCATGTTTGGCGACCAACAAAGTTACAAGAGGTCAAGGTACAATCTCTGGAAAGTCATCTCACGGATGAAGTGACAATTCCGGACTAAACTTGAATCTATGAAGGATGCTTGACAACTGTGTCAGGGTTTGAAATCAAACAACATAGGTGGCAACAGTGCTTTACATCCAGTTGAGCTCAGTGTCTTCTATGCTCGCTTTAACCATCTAAACATAGAGGAACCATCACGAACTCCCACGCCCTCCGACAATCCTGTGATTTCAGTCTCTGAAGTTGATGTGAGAACATCCTTCAGCAGGGTGAACCCATGGAAACCATCTGGCCCAGATGGGGTACCCAGTTGAGTACTAGAGACCTGTGCTGATCATCTGGCTGGAGTGCTCACTGAGACCTTTTAACTTCTTGCTTTGGCAGTCTGAGGTACCCACCTGCTTTAGGCAGGCTTCATTTATACTGGAGCCTAAGAAGAATGCAGTAACCTGCCTCGACGACTATCATCCAGCAGCACCTATATCCACTGTGAGAAAGTGTTTTGACAGGGTGGTGATGAAGAAAATCAACTCCTGTCTGAGAAGCAACTTGGATCCACTCCAGTTTGCCTACTGGCACAACAGGTCCACAGCAGATGCAACTTCATTGACTCTTCACTCAACCCTGAAACATCTGGACAGCAAAGATGCACACATCAGGATGCTCTTTATCGACTACAGCCAGGCATTCAGTACTATCACCTGCTTAAAACAAATCAAAAAATTTCCAGACCTAGAGCTCAATACCTCCTTAAGCAATTGCATCCTCGATTTACTCACTTGCAGACCCAGTCAGTTTCCCCCACAATCTCCATCTGCACAGGTGAACCACAGGCTGTGTGGAACAAACTGCCCGCCCTGCTCTACTAAATTTACACTTAAGACTCTGTGGTTAAGCACAGCTCCAATGTCATATTTAAGTTTGCTGAGGACACCGCTGTTATAGGCTGAATCAAAGATGGTGATGGATCAGCATATAGGAGGGAGATTGAAAATCTGGCTGAGTGGTGCCACAACAACAACCTTTTACTCAATGTCAGTAAGACCCAGGAGCTGATTATTATCTTCAGGAAGAGGAAACCACAGGTCCATGAGCCAGTCCTCACTGGGGGATCAAAGGTGGAGAGGATCATCAACTTTACATTTCTCAGTGTTATCATTTCAGACAGACTGTTATGGGCCCAACACGTAAGTGCAATTATGAAGAAAGCACAGCAGTGCCTCTGCTTCCTTAGGAGTTTGCGAATTTTTGGCATGACACCTATAACTTTGACTAATTTCTATACATCTGTTCTGTAGAGCATATTGACTGGCTGCATCACAGACTGATATGGATACAACAATGCCCTTGAATGGAAGATCCAGCAAAAAGTAGTGGTTATGGCCCAGTCCATCACGGGTAAAACCGTCCCCACCATTGAGCACATCTACATGGAGTGTGTTGCAGGAAAGGAGAATCCATCATCGAGGAACCCACCACAGAGGTCATGCTTTCTTTTCGTGGCTGCCCTCAGGAAGAAGATACAGGAGCCTTGGGACTCTCACCACCAGGTTCAGGAACAATTATTACCCCTCAACCATCAGGCTCCTGAACTGAAGTGGATAAATTCACTCAACTTCACTTACCCCACTACTGAACTGTTTGCACAACCTATTGACTCACTTTGAAGGACACTTCATGTCATGTTTTCAATATTTATTATCTCTCCATCCTTTTTCTTTCTTTTTGTATTTGCAGTTTGTCTTTTGCTCACTGGTTGGCCGGACCTGTTGGTGTGTTCTTTCATTGATTCTGTTGTAGTTATTGGATTTATTGAGTCTACCTGCAAGAAAATAAATCTCATGGTTGGTTTTGGAGGCCTCTGTTGGTCAGGGTCGACCATGGATATTGCATCCTAACTGTCTAGAAATGCCAGCCAGGGCAGTACAATATAGAGAGCAAACTGTTGCCCATGCAGCAAGCTCCCCCTCTCCATGCATCTGATGAACCCAAAGGAACGGCAGAGACTGATACAGTTTGGCACCAGCTTCTTCGCAGGAGTGAACAGTCAGTGTTGAACTTGATGTAGGACTGCCTTAGGGACTCCATCTCCAGATTTTTTTCCTTGGGGTTTCCCTGAAGCCTTCCCCATGAGTGGGAGTAGCTGCAAGGCAGTGGAGGTTTGAGATAAGAGTTTTCATTAACCATGGTTGATGAACCCCATCTGCCCAAAGCGACTGGTTTTAAGGTGCCAGTAACCTGCCTTTGACCCTTCTGACGGCAGAAACGGTTCTGCCAGGCTCAGTATCTAAGTCATATGTGAAGGCCAGGAGCTGGACTTGGTTATCAGAGGCTATTTGAGGTGCACACCATTGGGAGCACTTAATAGATAGTGGGAGCTTATCTCCATTACCACCGCAGACTATAACATTCTTAAGGAACCAGGTTTGTATATGGTGACAGATATATACTTTGATACAGGTGTCCCCTGCTTTTCGAACGTTCGCTTTCAGGTGTTTTCACTGTTACGAAAAAAATCAGTGCGTGATAAAAGGCAGCGCGCGCCCCGAGCGGCTGCTCTCCCCAGGAACGGCATTCTCACCGGCATTGCTTTAACATGTGCCTGTGAACAGCCGTTTGCAAGCTGAGTTCTATGGTATCGGAAAAGCCTAAAAGAGCTCGTAAGGGTGTTGCACTTAGCGTAAAACTAGACATAATTAAGTGTTTCGATTGTGAACATAGCACGGACAAAGTGAGTTTGGCTTGTGGAAGCTGACAAAGATGATGTTGAAGAGGTTTTGGCATCCCATGACCAAGAACTGATAGATGAAGCGCTGATGCAATTGGAAGAGGAAAGGATAACAATCGAAACCGAATAAAGTACGACTTTAAATTTGAAAGGGTACGTCGGTTTAAGGCACATTTGCAAGATGGTTTGAGTCCTTACAAAGAAATGTATGATAGAAAAATGCGTGAGGCTCGGCAGTCAAGCAAGCCTTCCATATCAGCCACAGCAGACGACGAACCTCGACCTTTGACATCGAGGCGGGCAGTCGTAGGAGAAGATGAGCTGCCTGCTCTAATGGAAACAGACGATGAGATGACACCCCAGTGTCCCACCACCCCAACACCCAGGCCACAGACAGATACCGATTCGCGGAGAATGCAGCAGTAGCCAGGAGGCACACAGCATATCTTTAAGAAAAAAGCGGAAATAAAAATGCTAGTTAATTAGGTGCCGCCCGACACGTAATCGTCGGCCCAGATCGGAGATGATGCAATTGGAAATCGGCACTGATCTGAGCTGACAATTATGTGCTGGGTGGCACCTAATTAATTAGCTTGTTTATTTTGGCTTTTTTCTTAAAGATGTGCTGTGTACCTCCTGGCTACTGCTGTACCTCTGCGTGCTTCGCGGCAATATATCGGTCGGCAGCCTGGAGGGTGGGGGCCACTGCACCGCCCAACCTGCGACGACTCAGTCTAACACACCATCATCAGTGTGCTTGGCGCTGAACCAATTCCAGTAAGTGATACTACACTGTACATACATTATTTCTACTTTATATCGGCTGTGTACCTTTACGTGTTATTTGGTATGATTTGGCAGCTTCATAGCTTAAAGGTTACTGGAGAGCCCTTGCGCCGTGTTTCTGCCGACAGCGCTTGCGTGAGATTTTTGCTACGGAGAACAGTGCGGTAATGATTGTTGAAAAGTATTTCTACTTTATATAGGCTGTGTATTTATCATATCATTCCAGCTTTTACTATATGTTACTATTATTTTAGGTTTTATGTGTTGTTTGGCATGATTTGGTAGATTATTTTTGAGTCTGCGAACGCTCACAAAATTTTCCCATATAAATAAATGGTAATTGCTTCTTCACTTTACAACATTTCGGCTTACGAACTGTTTCATAGGAATGCTCTACCTTCGGATGGCGGGGGAAACCTGGAATTTAGTTTGACTTTGAACATTTATGATGCACTGTGCTTTTATGGTACAGTTTTATTTTGTATTGTGATATTGAATTCCATCAACTTCCTTTTACTGATAGTAGCTAAATGTGAAATTTAGAAAAGTGGAAGTTAAAATCTCTGGTTTCTGTCAGTCTTTTGTATTCCTCTGTACAAAAGTGAAAAGTTTTCATTTGGTATCTTGAAAATGTACTTAATGTATAAATAATTGTAGTTTTATACGTATAAAAAAATGGAAAAGGTTATATGTGTGAAAAAAGTACATGATATTTATGAATTCCTTATCCAAATAAAAATAAAATTAAAAAAAAAAGAAAAACATCAAACAGAAAAAAAAAATCTAGTGGGGAAAAAATGTTAAGAATGCAGCTAGCTTTAACAGAACAGCTAGTTGTACCTTGTTTTGGGCAACTTGGCATTTAAAAAAATACAAATTGCATTGTTCATATGTTTTGCAAACCAGTGAGTGACTGACTCTTTTCAAAGAAACATTAACTCAATCAGCTTTATTTGTTTTTTTAAGATTCATCAATGTAACTAGCATTAAAAAAAAACAATGTTTTTCCCCTGGGGTAATCATAAATGTCACAGAATTTTAAATAAAAATTGGAGTGTTTGAAGTAAAAAAAAAAGAAAGATAATTGGTAAACTCTGAACAGGATTCTTAATGGTGTATTTAGTTCTGATCAATTTGATAGTTTTTTCATTAGTACTTATGGGTGTTTGAAGGAAAATGAGCTTATGAGTATGTGAGGTACCCAGAGTATGATATAAGTTGCGAATTTAGTGGATGGTGTAGATTGTTGTGAAATTCTTGAACTTAATGAGGTGAATCTGACTGAACAATAACACATCTTTCAATGTACGTATTCCACTGTGATAAGAATGTGGTATTCCTATGTACTACTCACATTGGAAATAATGCAGAAGTATTTTGGAAAGATTTTTATGTTTATCCTGAAGTGATAAACTGAGTTATACTGAAGTTATACTGAGAAAGAAGGATCTGGAATGTATCTTTCAAATTTGAGTGAAGAGCCTCTGTAAAATTACAGTGTATTGGCCTTCAGCACAAACTCCCTGGAGGTGTACTAGTGATTAAAGGGTTAAATTATATGTTCAGGTTGCAATATTTGGTTCCATTTCTTTGAATTTATATTTTTAAGAGTGATTTAATACTGATGTTAAAATCAATTAAGGGACTCAGTGCAATACAAAGTGAGAAACTAATTGTTCTCACTGGTGAGTTGTATGACTTGATACCTTTCCAAATTATTTCCAGATTCCTTGAGGATTACAACATAATTAGTAAGAGGACCTTGTTATTATTGAATTGAATTTTTTAGGCTTATTCCCGTTTCATCTTGACAGCAGATGTTCAGTATATTATTACAGTGAAGATGTGTTAAATTTAATCCTAGTGCTTTAGCAGCCAAGTCTAATCGCAGTCCTCACCTGAGATATTACTGACTAGATATTGAACTGTAAACAATGGTTGTTCTTTTTATCTAAGTCTGATATTTCTTCATATGGTCGTGAACTTGGTCCTCATCATCTTCCTGGTTGATATCAATTAGCTGAATACAGAACACATATCAAGCCATAACTCTTCTGATATCTGAGTATGATACTAGACATTGCATTTGCCCAAAAACGAACTAGACGTCAGCTGAACTGAGTCTTGGTCTGAAAGATCGACTGCCTATTTCCCTCCACAGATTTTGCCTGACCTTCCAAGTTCTTCCAATGGTTTGTTTTTGCTCCCGATACCAGCATCTGTAGTCTCTTTGTGTCTCCAATGAATTTGCCATTCTAGCCATGGAGGCATTGGTAAAAGTTGGGATAGTGCCGACATCTGGCCTTCTCTCTCTAACTCTCATCTCTCATTCCATTATATCTTGTCTATTTGAAACCACTTTTCTTCTCTCACTTGTTCCACCATTTGATCAGACCATGGCTGATCCAATTCTTAATTCCACTTACTATTCTTAATATTCCACCATATTGTTTCATTGTGTATGCTCCAAAGTGATTTCTGACATTGTTCAACTTCTGGACCTAATCTTGATTGCATTCCAATACTCTGGATGTTGCACTTGAGAAAGTAATTTTTATCTATCCCATCATAACTTATCCTTTAATCACCTCAAACACTGAAATTATCCTGTAATCTTCAATATTCAAAGGGATACCAAAAAAAGCTCTGCAACCTGTTGTCAATTTAACCCTTTGAGTCGAAATATTCAGACCAGAAGACATTGGAGCCGAATTAGGCAATTCAGTCCATTGAGTCTGCTCCATCATTCCATCATGACTAAATTACTATTACTATTCCTCTCAACCCTATTCTCCTGTCTTCTTCTCATTGTCTTTGATGTTCTCACTAATCAAGAAACTATCAACCTCCATTTTAAATATACCAAATGACTTGGCCTCCACAGCCTCCTGTGTCAATGAATTCCACAGATTCACTGCCCTTCAGCTAAAGAAATTCTTCCTATTCTCTTCTAAGTGGCCATCTTTTTATTCTGGGCCTATGCCCTCTGATCCTAGACTCCCCATACTGTAGGAAACATCCTATCCACATCCACATCATCTAGGCCTTCCAATATTTGATAGGTTTCAATGAGATCCACCCCGCATTCTTCTAAACTCCAGCAAGTATCGGCCCAGAAACATTAAGTATTCATCATACGTTAACCTTTCATTCCCGGAACCTTTCATTCTCGTGAATCTCTTGTGGAGCTTTCCCAATACTAGCACAATTTTCCTTAGGTAAGGGCCCCGAAAGCTGCTGACAGTACCCCACATGTGGCCTGACCAATGTTTTATATAGCCTCAGCATTACATCCTTGCCTTTATATTCTAGTCCTCTCGAAATAACTGATCTGTTTAATTTACTCTGTACCTTTTCAAGATCAGTATCTCATTCCTGAAATGTGGTGTCCAGAGCATAATGCAATTCCAGAGGGAATCTAATCGTTTGGACCAGCTGTAATTCCAGCACTCAAGATAAAAAGTTAATATTCTGTTGGCCATTTTAATGTTTAAACTCCAGCTTGTGAGACAATGCCAGGTTGAAATGTTATACCATTAGAATTATTCCAATTTTCTGATGCTTTTCTGTCATCTTGTTTTGGAAATGCCATTGGAGAAAATTATTTGTCTACAGACTAAGAATTCTGCTCCCCAAGAGGTAATGCATTTGAGGGGTCTCTGCTGTCAATCATTGAGTATTGATTTATTCATTAAAGAGCAACTGAGATCTAGAAAAGTTATGGCTGTTTCTGTTTATTTGAGAGACTGAATTAAACATCCTCCTGAGTGGTATTTACTGCAATCTGAATAAAACTTCAGGCTGTGTTTCAGTAGATGGAGGCAGAGCAAAGAGGTGCTGAATTCTTAGCTCCACATGGCCAAAGTTTGCTTTATTTGCACTCCTGATTTTCAGGTGTTAACTACTGCTTACCAACAGTTGCATACAAAGAATTCCCTTACAAATTTCTAAGATTTGTGTACTTACTGTTTATTTTTGTGGAGATGAGACTGAACCTGGAAAATGGTATGTTTTTTTTTAAATGTCCGTTACTGGAAAGTTGTCAGTTTTGACTTGTTCTGTTAATGTCTGTAAAATGCTGGTCATTTGGACCTGAAAAGAGGGAACTCCAAAATGTTTTCTATTCTGTAGGCACTTTCCTTTTTACTTCCCACTGTGAAAGCTAGGAAGGAAAGTATAGTAAAAATCCATTTAGTATCAAGCAAATGTTTCACCAGATATTTGCATTACTCATTGGATATTCATAAACACTCTGGGCGATTCTCCAGGAGGCACTCGTGGAGTGAGGTTAATTTTGGCTTCGCTCCATTACTGTTACTTTTTTTTAAACCTGTGATCACCCTTATTTAATTTATTTTTACCTACACCAAAAAATTTATATTATTGAATTAACTTTGAGCTTTGACTGTGAAAAGATCTAAAACGCGAGATACTAAAAATGGGAAAGATTCCGACGGTAACGGGAGGAAAAAAAGGTGAACCTAAGCAAACTGAATTAGCTTATGATACACTGTTGAATCTTTTAAGTGTAAAATTTGAGGAACAATGGCAAAGTTTTAAAGAATACTTAAAGTCAATTAAGGATTCTTTGAAATCACTTGGTTACGAAGTTAAACAGCAACAAAGCAAAATTGCAGAATTGAACGACGAAGCTCAGAAGAGAAATCTGAAAATTGAGTTTGGAACAAAAATTGTCTTCGACGTCTAAACAGCTGGAGAATTTTAAATGCAAGATTATTGATCTTGAAAATCGATCCAGAAGACAGAACTTGGCGTATAATTGGTCTCCCCGAGGAAGGGGACCCTTTAAAATTCTTTTCTCAACTTTTAAAGGATGTGTTTAGTGCTGAATTTCTGGACGACCCTCCATTGCTCGATCGTGTTCACTGTACACTTCGTCGAAAACCAGGCCCGGGGTCTGAACCGAGACCAGTGGTTATCCGTTTCCATTATGTTCACGTTAAAGAGCATCTCACCCGAATTGCCCGTTGGCAAGGTATGATTAAATTTCAAGATTATCAATTCCATCTCGTGGAGGATTTTAGTCCAGAAGTGATGAAGGAGCGGCTGGCTTTCAAATCTCCATGATGTCAGAATGTTACCAAAAAGGTCTCAGACCAGCTTTATTGTACCTTGCGCGTTTTAAGAATTTCTCTTCCGGAAGGACCATGCCATATTTTTTATTCCACAAGTGCTGTTCAAAGTTTCTTGGATGAGCACTATCCAGCTGCTATGGATACTTCGCTCTAATTAATGTATGGCTCTTGGAGTATTGGCTCTGTTTTTATGTGCTTCTTTTTAAAGCCTATAATTATCTTATGAAGATGGACCTTTATAAATTCAAGTTTTTCGTTTTTGGTTAGTAGTGTAGCTATTTTTCACATTTCAGTTAAAGTTTTTCTTTGTTGATGAATTCTTTTTATTTTGCTAATTTCAAACTTTGATTTTTGAAATTGTTATTAATGGTTTGATGTTGAATTTCTATTACACTGGCGGAATATCTTGTGTTTTTTTTTGCTTTGTATAATTAAGATGGTGGTTTGTTCTCCTTTCTTCATAATACCTTTTTTACTGCGCCATTTTTTGTGTTCCTCTTCCCATAATTCCTTTCTTTTGAAGTGCCACTTTTAATTGTTTGTGTTTGTAATTGACTAATAATATGTATTGGTGCTTACTCTTTTCTCTTATTTTAGAAACCACAATATGAAGACCTCTTATTTTTATTGTATATGTTCAATCTTTGTGTTTTTCTTTTTTTTTCTTATAGTAGTGTTTAATTTTCTTTTGGATTTTGGGTGGTTTTCTTTTCAACATATATCTTTGGAGTCCCCTTGTGGAGAAATGGGGGTAGATTTAGTGTTAGTTTATTCTCTGGCCTTTTTCTGGCTTAGCTTTGGGTCTTTGTGGGTGCAGGGTGGGGGGATTTTTGCTATTAGTTTTTTCAATTGGGCTGACTTAGAACTACAAAAATGTCTCAGTGTCGTGACTTGCGGTTCCTTTCTGAATTTTTGTTCCTCTTCCTATTTCATGAGTTTACATTATGGTTAACTCTTTATATACCAAAGGGTTGATTCTAGGAAAATATGGCTCAGATTATTAATTTTGTTTCTTGGAATACAAACGGCTTAATCCATCCGATTAAATGGAAAAAGTTTTTTAAAGTATTCCAAAGACTGAATGCTCATATTATTTTTGCACAAGAAGCTTGTGAGGAAAGAGGATATTCAGCGTTTCTTTAGGTTTTGGAAGGAAGAGAAGTATCATTCGAACTCTCTGGCCAAAGTGAAAGGAGTTTCAATTTTTATAGATTCCTCTGTTATATTTGTGCATCATGACATCGTTTCAGATCCGAATGGCAGAGTTTTGTTAACTACTGGGTTACTTTTTGATTTAAAAAAAAGTTGTTATGGTTAATGTCTATGCTCCAAATGTGGACTATCCCAAATTTTTTAAGCATTTATTTACTTCTTTTCCTAATTTAAATGAATATATGTTGATAATGGGTGGTGATTTTAATTGTTATTTAAATCCCTTGATGGATAGATCCATATCTAGTCAGACTTTACCGAATAAGTCGGCTACTCTTATCAACTCTTTTATGATTGATTCTGGAATTTCAGAAATTTGGAGATTTCTATACCCTAAGGATAAAGAGTTTTCATTCTTCTCACATGTTTATCATTCTTATTCTAGAACTGACTACTTTTTTATTGACTCTCATTTAATTCCATCTGTGATTGACTGTAACTATGCCATTATTGCAATTTCTGATCATGCTCCAATGAAACTTTCTATTAAGTTAATGGATACATCTAGTACTAGACAATGGAGGTTTAATTCCAATCTGCTTCAAGACTCAGACTTTAAGTTTATCAAGGAACAGATTGATTTCCTCTTTTCAACTAATATTACGGAAGAAATTTCCAGCAGGACAGTATGGAACACATTTAAAGCATATATCCGTGGACAGATTATTTCCTATTCTGTTGGTTTGACAAAACGTATTAAGAATGAAACACTTCTGTTGGTTGATAAGATTAAAGAAATTGATCATAAATATTCCATTGCTCCTAGTAAGGAGCCTTATAAACAGAGAGTCGAACTTCAAATGGAACATAGCTTATTACTAACATCCCCGATTGAAAATCAACTAATGAAAACCAGAAGTGAGTTTTATATACATGGTGGATAAATTGGGTAAATTATTAGCTAATCAATTGAAAACTGCTTCGGTTAAACATCAAATTATCAAGATTCGTAGACATGATACCTTGACAGTTGATCATGACGAGATAAACAAATCTTTTCAAGGATTTTATACCTCTTTATACCACTCTGAATTTCCTCATGATCCCGATACCATGCATGACTTTTTAAGGATATTGAACTTTCCAAAATTACCACCTGAAGAACGTTTAACATTAGAAACTCCTATTACGGATGAAGAAATAAAGGGTGTTATTTCCTTAATGAACTCTGGCAAAACACCTGGTCCAGATGGCTATACGGTAGAATTCTTTACGTATTTTTTCCTGTATTCTTTCTCCTTGGTTATGTAGAGTTTTTAAAGAAGCAGTTAGATCAGGTAAGTTACTACAATCATTTCATGGAGCTTCGATTTCTTTAATTCTTAAAAAAAATAAAGGTCCTACTGATTGTGCATCATATGGGCCGATATCCCTGCTGAATGTAGGTTCTAAGATTATTTCTAAAATATTAGCAACTAGGTTAGAGAAGGTTATCTCAAATTATCTCTGTGGATCAAACTGGATTTATTAAAAATCGTGTGCTTGAGAAATTTAATTTTAGTCAACACTAAGCACATCTTTCCCTCTCCACCCTTCTCTGCTTTCCGCAGGGATCGATCCCTCTGCGACTCACTTATCCGCACGTCCATCCCCAAGGATCTCCCACCCAGCACTTATCCCTGTAAGCGTAAGTGCTACACCTGTCCCTACACCTCCTCTCTTGCCACCATTCAGGGCCTCAAACAGTCCTTCCAGGTGAGGCGACACTTCACTTGCAAATCTGTTGGGGTCATCTATTGCATCCGGTGCTCCTGGTGCGGCCTCCTCTACATCGGTGAAACCTGACGCAGATTGGGGGACCGCCTCGTCAAGCACCTCCACTCCGTCTGCCACAACAGACAGGATCTCCCGGTAGCCACCCACTTCAACTCTGCTTCCCATTCCCATTCAGGTATGTGCATACATGGCCTCCTCTACTGCCATGATGAGGCTAAACTCAGGTTGGAGGAGCAACACCTCATATACCATCTAGGTAGTTTCCAGCCCCTTGGTATGAACATAGAATTCTCTAACTTCCGGTAATTCCCTCCCCCTCCCTTCCTCTATCCCCTATTTCACATCACCTCCCTCATAGTTCTGCCTCCTTCTACTACTGTGCATTGTTCTCCTGCGAATCACCTCCCTGCTTCCCCTCCCCCACCCCTTTGTCTTTCAAATTACTGTTTTTTTCAACTACCAGCATTCTTCAAACCCTCCCCAAAGTTCTTCCTTCAGTCCTGACGAAGGGTTTCGGCCCGAAACGTCGACTAATCTTTTCAACTGATGCTGACTGACCTGCTGAGTTCCTCCAGCGCATTGATGATTGTATTGCACAGGGTGTCTGCGATAGCAGGATGTGGTAAACAGAGCTAAACAGAGTTCTAGTAAACTTTATCTGTCTTTAATCCAGATTATCATCATGCCTAAAGATCTAACATCTATCTTGTTCAAGATAGTTTACATTTTTAATAAATGAACCATTTAAATATTGAGCCAGCTGTCATGGGGTTTTGACTATTTCCAGGATTGACTGGCAACTAGTAGCTAACAATTTTGTCACAGGTATCAGACAATGAAATATCAAATAAGGAAAGTATAAGAACTTCCCACTCGCCTTCATCCCTGATTTTTGTTTGGTGTAAGTTTAACATAGAGGTCTTCTCTTGTACCTCAACCATGGAACAATCCTCACAAAGACTAGACCGTGTGGACAGGTAATTTTCCTACAAAGAACCTTATCCTACTCTTGTTCAATTTTTGCACAGTTATTTGACTGAGGGAAAATCAGTGTTTATTGATTAGTAGCTGGGACTTCAGTTGTTTTACTTTTTTTTTAAACTTTTTATTTGCCTTTCGTCCCCAAAGATTGGTCAAGCTATGTATACCAACTCTGTTCCTGACTCAGACATAATATAGGCCAAGAACTATTTGTGCAATTTCACATTGCCTGGTACAGCAGATTAATTTTTTTCCCAATACTTTCTAAGATGCTTTTCACAGAAATATTGTTGTCTTTTTGTCAACCCATGCAAAATGCTGGAGGAACTCAGCAGGCCAGGCAGCATTTTTTCCACAGATGCTGCCTGGCCTGCTGATTTCCTCCAGTATGTTGTGTGTGTTGCTTTGGATTTCCAGCATTTGCAATTTTTCTCTTGTTTATGATAGTCTTTTCCTGCCCATTTTTCTTAGGTTCCTATCCATCTCCAAAGGCTGGAGCTACACTAGTTGTGTACAGGGATCTTCTGGTGCTGTTTGGAGGTTGGACTAGACCAAGTCCCTACCCTCTGCATCAACCTGAAAGGTTTTTTGATGAAATACATACTTACTCGCCTTCTAAAAACTGGTAAATAATTTATTATTGTTTATCTTGTTATTACCTTTTTGAAATATTTTAAAACTGGAACTTAATACGAGAATTACAACAAATGTCATATACATTCAGTGCCCACTCTATTTGGTACACCTGTACACCTGCCGTAAATGCAAATATTTAATCAGTCAATTATGTGACAGCAACTCAATGCACAAAAGCATGCAGATGTGTTCAAGAGGTTCAGTTGTTGTTCAGAACAAACATCAGAATGGGGAAGAAATGTGATCCAAATGACTTTAACCATAGAATGATTGTTGGTGCCAGACAGGGTGCTTTGAGTATCTCAGAAACTGCTGATTTCTTGGAATTTTCACTCAGATCTCTCTCTGGAGTTTACAGAGAATGGTGCATAAAATCAAAAATCATCCAGTGAGTGGCAGTACTGTGGGCGAAAATACCTTGTTAATGAGAGAGGTCAGAGGATAGCCAGACTGGTTCAAGCTGATAGGAAGATAATAGTAACTCAAATAACCATGCATTACAACAACACACAACACATCAAACCTTGAAGTAGATGGGCTACGTGGAGGAAGACTACACTAGGTTCCACTCCTGTACCTAATAAAGTGACTACTGATTGTAGTTTAAGTGAATACACTTATTTGATTAAATATAACTTAACAGGTTATCCTTCTGTCTTGCCTGTTTAAGTAAAATTTTTACTTTCCTGGAAAATTTCTTTATCTTGTATTTTGTATTCAGTAAATGCCTAAGCGTAAAATTAACTCAAGGGAAGATTGGAGTTAAACACATTCATGGTGTAAGAATAAATTTGTTGTTTAGAATGCATCCAATGAACAGAGGAATCAGTGGTACCCGGTACAGAGTATTCCAGGATGATTAAACAAGTAAACAAGGCTCTTTTTTGCAGTTACTTTATTTAGATCAGGGGTTCCCAACCTGGGGTCCACGAACCCTTTGGTTAATGCTAAGGCTGCATGACAAAAAAAAAGGTTGGGAATCCCTGATTTAGATGGTAAAAAAATGAAATTATGCAGAATTGGGGAAGCTTAGGCCACAAAAACCAAAAAGCATGTATGTCAGGGAGTTGCAGGATATTTGTCAGGGTTTGGCTTCCTTTTATGGACTTAAACTTATGATAACCACAGCTACTCTTGGTGTTTGCAATACTTCTATTAAAGAAGAGTAGTTTAGTTTTTCATTTCTGTTGTGTCAGTAGTAAAGTGCATGAGATTTTATCAAAAAGGAATTTAAATTGGTGGAGTGCATCGTGAGTTGGGATTTGATTTTTGCCTGAAAATTTGCAGCTGAAATCACTTATTATATGGAACCCAAACTTATTCTTGTCTTAGCCAAGGTGCATTGGATGCTATTTCAGCATTTTGCTTTCAGTCCTGGTTAAGAAGCACTGGGGCCTGAAACAAAATTATTTGAATATTCCTTTGTTCTGGTTTTTGGTTTGCAAGAACATGAGACTGAATTGTGAATATCTTCATTACAGTATTGTAAATCTCTTCTTTCTTTTCCCTTTCTCTGAAGGTGGAACTGTATTGTCACAACTCATGGACCCCCTCCAATGGCTGGCCACTCATCTTCTGTAATAGGAGATAAAATGATTGTATTCGGAGGTTCATTAGGCTCTCGACAGATGTATGTGTATATATACATATTTATGAATTTGCTAATAAGTTAGATGAAAACTATGCAGTGAGATCCTGTACTTGGGTTACTCTCAATCTGTGTGTCCCAGATTTTGTTTTGGTTATCTCTACCATATGTATTGCGTGATCTAGTTCCTGTTTTCAGGAAGAATAAGTTTGCTCTTGAATTTATTCTCAGGAGATCCTAGAGTTGCTTCATCTGAAGCATCTAATTTTTCTTCCTTCATGGAGTGGCTAAACTTTGACACCGCTGCTGCCATTCCTGCACCGAAAGATCACTTGATTATGATTTCGAAATGTCGCTTATAATTTTTCTGCTGTAACTTTTCTTTTATTTAGGAGCAATGAGGTCTGGATTTTGGATTTGGAGCAATGGGCTTGGTCTAAACCGGCAACTTCGGGTAACGTGCCTCACCCGAGGGGTGGGCAGTCCCAGGTGAGAGGGGACAAGGGTTGACTTTTCTGCTTTTTATTTTTGGGCTGCTCTTTTCAAATGCAATGGGAAATGTACGATGCCTTTGAAATGTTTATATTGGTGCCACTGCATCAGGAATTTGGTGCTGATTTATCAGGGATGAATTGGTCTCTAGAATATCAAATGACCTTTTGAGGCTAAATATTTACTGGAGCAAAGCTGATTCAACCTAGGCTTGAGTTATTTATGATTTGACTTTTAACGTCCTAATTGTGAGTTGCTGACCTAGGTAACTAGTAAACTATCCATAAGTTTTGTGAAGATTTTTGTATGACTCATGATGTAGGCTGGTGGCGCAATGACATCAGCGCCGGACTCCGGAACGGAGGTTCCTGGATTCGAATTCAGTCGGGCCACTCCCGAGTACACTTCCCTTACGTGCCGGGTTGAGTGTTGAGCTTGCAGCTCGACCTCGTAAAATAAAGAAAAATACTGCGAAATGTCTGTGTGAGGAGTGGCGCCCCACACAGCCTTCCCATCTGCGCCTTGTAAGGCATGAGTCGACGATATCATCACCACCATCATCATCATCATCATCATGTACCAGGATTTAAATTTTCAATGTTTACATGTAGTGGTAACAGGTTCTAAAATAATCCGACTGTGATCCACCTTAGGCTTCATTCTATTTTACCAAGAATTCATATTCCTTATGTAATTTGTTTTTTTTTTTTTTTTTTTTTTTTTTTACATTTCTTGACTTTTTTAAAAAAAATCTTTATTGCTCTTATTTAGTATTTATTTTCCTTCAGTTTTTCCAATTTTATTTTCACCTTTTGTCATAATTTTTATTCTTTAGAAGAAAGTAAATTGCTGTGTGCTGTTTCTCACTACCTTTAACCCTCCGCTCCAAACAGTGGTATAATTTAATGGTTGAAGTTATCATCCTTGGTAGTATTTATGCCTCAGAGCTGAAAGGATGTAGATTCAAATCTCACCTTGAACTGAAAATTAAATCTGTACCTTTATTGCAGTTCTAAACCAGTGCTGTGTTGTCAGAGATGCTGCTTTTAGCAAGCAATGTCTACCTGAGGCTTTGTAAATATGTATAAAAGATTCTATAGCATGATTTGAAGATCTGCACACTTTATTGTTGGACTGTAAGCTTCAAAAGAAATAATGAAATTCACAAAATATTTGTAAGTTACTCGTTTTGTTGTGAAGAAGTTGAAATTCTAGTCCAGCATCCTTAGTGCTATACACAGAAAATTCAGATCACAGAAATTGCCTTCATCATCATCCTTTGAGCAGAAAAACTCTTAAGTATAGACATTCCCTGGGATATGTCAGATTACTGTGTACTGTCCTTAACCCACTTGTGGGTTCCCATAAGTGGGAAACAAGTGGGAACCACAAAGCTTGCACCGATAGGTTAATTAGCTAAGGCTAGTATAGATCTCAGTTAATTTTAGATACTCATTAATTAATATAGATCTGTAATATAGATTCAAAGTATGCTGGACCACAGAATGCTGGTCTAGAGAGTTTCAACCTGTACGTGGAATATATTGCTTCTGTGGTTCCTCTAAAGCAAGATAGTTTTAACATTCGGGGAATAATTTACTAGTTCTAGTTTACATAATTATTGCATGATAGCAGTTCACTCTTAAATTTAATTAGGTCATCTGGTTGACACAATGAGTGTATCCTGTATTTTAAAAGTACAGTTTTGAAGGAACATTAAGAGGAGTATCAGTAATCCTATACCAAAAATTATTTATTTTTTAATTTTAGATTATTATTGATCATGAAACTATTCTGATCCTGGGAGGTTGTGGAGGACCCAATGCAGTGAGTATTAGCATTGTACATTGTACAAAATATTTTCTCCATATGTAGTATTCTTGGGGCTATAATCATGACTAGTGAAATAGCACTGCAAATTTTGCCGAATGTAATTGGGGGAGAAAAGTACTTTTAAGAACAGTTACATAATCCTTTTAGGAATTTAAAGCTTTGTATACATTTGGAAATTCTGTGAATTAGTTAATGAAACTAGCACATTCTGAATTGGTTGATAACACAGGGATCAGATGGCTGTCAGAGAAAACTCATTTAAAAGTAAATGTAGAAAAAAATATTTGATCTGGGTGTGAGAGAATGTTGAGCACATAACTCCAGGGGCCCCTTTGATACTGAATAGATGGAGTTGTTTAAAAAGAAGAATAAGTGTTTTGGAGAAAGTACAACTGGAAAAGGATAAAAAGATTGAGGTGCTACAGCTAACTCAAAGATAGAGCAGAATTTGAAAAGCTCTCCTTTTACCAGTATTTTAACCTTACCATACTAACTGTTACTCTATGTGGTATCATATCATGTTGCATATTCTGACAGTTGTATTGCTTTAAGTGAAATAATATTTAAGGCAACTTTATAAAATTGCCTTAAAGTATACATCAAAACTGAATTAAATAGAGGTAGGAGTTCCCTACTGTATTCACCTGTGTAGTATATTAACTGGCTATGATACTACATTTAAAGACTACTTTCAGTTCTCCTTTGTAAGCTTTTAATGCATGAAAGCATTAAAGTTGAATGCTGGGATCTGAAGAATCTATAGATTTTAAACTACCCTTCCTCCTGATCTTCCTATAGAAGAAGAATGTATAGCATAACCCAGTAAGATGGTAGAATTGAACCTTATTTAAAAAGTTACTTTTCAGCACTTTAGGTATAATCTTCTGCTTGGAGTTGAATTTGGTTGTTCGTCCCTATTTATAAGGTTTGGGTTTAAGGTTTAAGGGCAGTGCAAGAGACTGCAGTTTCTAGAATTTGGAGCAACAAGCAATTAACTGCAAGCTGACCATTGTTGTAGAGGCATCTGCACCAGACTTCGAGGCAAGTAGTCCTGGGTTCGAATCTGGCTGGCTCCTTGCATGCTTTCAATCTGTGCTGAGTTGAGCGTTGAGCTGGCAACTCAACCTCATTTTTAAAAAAAAGGCAAATGCTACAGAAGTAGCAAAGGTTGCCGCCCAATGAGCTACAAGGTACAGAGAGGAACAATAAACAATGTACTGTAGGAACTCAGTAAATCGAACAGCATCTGTAGAGAGGAAATTTTGGGTGGAACCCTGCATCAGGACTAAGTGGAGAGGTCAGATGGCCTGTATAAAGCGGGAAAGAGGAATAGTGATACAGGAGTCTGAGGTGATTGATGGACTGAGGAAAGGGCAATTCCTTTACTCCCACAGATGTTCAACCTGCTGAGTTCCTTCAGCAGTTTGTTTGTTGCTTCGGATTAAGGGTGTTATGTGGGGAATGTTAGTGTTTGAATATGGCTATCCTGAAAATGACTTTGAGATGCCTTTTGTATGTTAATTGTTGATCATTGTTCCAAAAAAGCTGTTTAAAGATGCATGGCTGCTACACATGAACATGACCCCTTGGACGTGGCAACAGCTAAAAGTGGAGAATGAGGAGCATGGAGCACCAGAGTTATGGTGCCATCCAGCCTGTAGGGTAAGCCTGTGCAATAGGTTACTTAGTCAAAACAGACATTAGATGGGTGGTGGTTCAAACCAAAATTGATGGAATGGATCAAAAATATCCTGGATAGGATCCATGCTGAATTGGCTGATTTCATCTGGGGTCTGTAGATTAGTATCATGTACTTCAGTACTAAATATCAAATTAACCAGAATATTTATTTGCAGTATTCCATGTATGAAGTGAAACTACTTAAGCGATGATGATTGTAATTGAATAGCTCAAATCCTCCCCTTGACACCCTCCTTTTTTCCCTCTTTCTTGTTTTGCTGGTACCCTGTTCCATCTTACTCTGTGCCCCTGATTCATTTTGTCCCTACCATACATCTTACACCAAACTACTTCTCCCATATACCTTCCTCTTGTTTTCCCTTTCCTGTTCTGACCTCTCTTTCCCTATCCTCTCTGGGCAGCAGCCCATTTTCTCTTTGATCCCAAATTGACCGTAGCTTCCATAGGTCCTATAGATCAGATTGACTCCCTTCTTCTAACTGAATATTTAAGATTAGTGTCTGTTTGTATCTTTGCCATCATATTACCAGTTGTTTGCTTTGAATACTGGTAGTTGTTGGTGATCCTTAGTTCAGGTCAAAGTGTGACCAGTGCATAGGTTAGAAAATAATTCTTCTCTTCGTAAGCTGCTTAACTATTGGTAGATCCATTGTGCAACTCACAAGAGTCGCATGTCACTAGTGAGGGCTAAGATCTCAGCACTAGCTAGCCATAACCTTTTTCAGAAAATCAAAGCTTGTGACAATTTGATTTTAGCTTCAAATGGACATGGTTCTGTTTAGGCAGTTACATGTACACATTTTTAAACATGTTAATATGTTTGGTTTCAATTTTGTTTATTCCTTTAATGAAGGAAGATGGAAAGAGAATTGTTTGTGAATTTAAATGAATTAATTGTTTATTGTGTTTTTTAAAAATTATGTATTCTATCTATAAATGAGATTACCTAATCTCTCTTTGATTTCTAGGTTGGTCAATGTGTGGTAGTGTTCAGCCAGGCTCCCAGTGGTAGAGCCCCTCTGAGCCCCAGCTTACATTCCCGGCCATCTCCTATCAGTGCCACACCACCGGCCCTTGGCGCAGAAATGAGAGAACATCGTTCACAATCCCCTGTACGGAGTACTGATGAAGTTCCCTGTGTGAATGGACGTTGGGGCACATTGAGGCCAAGGACGCACAGGGCAGCTGCATCCAGTTCTCGGGAAGGCAGCCTATCTCCAGCGAAAGGAGAAAGGTCACCAGTGTTAAATGGTGGAACATTATCCCCAGTATCCTTATCTGGTTCTTTGGATAGCCCAGTGCAGCCGGGATCCCCTATCCCATCATCTGTGGTGGAAGGATATGATCTTCGAGGTTCAATTGGAGGACTTCCCCATGTCATGAGACAAAGCACAGCAGTGGAACAGAAGGCTGAATCAGGATTAGATTCATATAGGTCCCAGGATTTGGTAAATTGGGATTCAAAACCCTCTTCTAGCCATGGAGTAGAAGATAATGGGACAAGTCCAGGAACTGAGATTAGTGTTGGGAATGTTTCAGAGCAAACAAATGGAATTCACACACCACCTCATGTTGCGACTGCTTCTCCGGGCCCAGTTTCACCAGGAGCACTCCGAAGAGGGCTGGAGGCAGTGAGGGATTTCTTACCGCAAAGTTCGATATCTGCCGTGCCAGCAAGCTCAAGTTCGGCTCCTTCATCTGTGTTGCCCGGAAATCATGGTCAAAGTTCAAACAGTACTGATGCACCACTACGTCCTGCACCTGCCCAGGCAGATGGACATGCTCTGCCACCAATTGCACGTCGATTAGGCCACCACCCACCTCAGTCTCTAAATGTAGGCAAGCCCTTATACCAGAGCATGAACTGCAAGCCAATGCAAATGTATGTGTTGGATATAAAGGATGCAAAAGAGAAGGGAAAAGTTAGTTGGAAAATTTTCAACAGTGGCTCAGTCGTAGGCCCGCCGGAAACCAGCCTCCACACAGTTGTGCAAGGAAGGGGAGAACTGATAATTTTTGGAGGACTGATGGACAAGAAACAGAATGTGAAGTACTATCCAAAAACCAATGCATTGTATTTTGTGCGAGCTAAGAGATAATGCACCGCCTGCAGGTATTTCACATTACCTGACGCACACCCATAAGCTGTGAATTAAAAAAAAAGATTTATCTGTAAAACTACTCTGGAAGTGGTTTAAAGTTTGCTAGTTAAAAATTTTACTCCATTCCAGTGAGTTGGTTATATTCAGACTTATCTATCTTAATTTGATTCTCGCTATGTTCTCGAAAGCTTCTGCTGCTTTCAATACTGATCGGATAAAGAAGTGGTGCGTGAACACTTCCTGTTGCGGTAACTTGTGTGGTATGCTACAAGTTAGCAAACTTGCTTTAGCTAGGTGAGATCTTACTATAAACAACTACCGTTGCATTGGCAGGGCACAGTGAGTCTGCAGGAGTACGTCGTGCCTTGTTTGAAGTTACAACTTCAAACAGGAGGAAATGCCCAGTTCATTAATACGGGCAATTTTGTAATTCAATAATGTGGTTGCAAACTTCAGTCTGTCCTGTGACATTTCTTTACCAAATCAGCTAATTGACATAAACCATTAATCCAAGAATTGCACATGCTGACCCCAAAGCCAGCTGAGTTGACACATTCATACAGGTCCGTGAAAAGTGTAAAGCATTTCAATTTTCTTTTATTGCAGTTTGTCACTTAATTTATTTTTTTAAAGAGAAATGATGTAGGTAGTGTATCAAGAGAAAAGTTTAAGTATGGACTCAATTATTGTACTCATTCCTCTCCAGAAGTCGAGGTATACTTGCCCAGCTAAACATTGAATAGCTCATACCTTGTTGTACTTTTCCATGTTGGGAGGAAAACACTAAACTTCATTGCTTACAAGGACATCTGTGTATCTATCCTATTATTATCGGGAGACAGAAAACCAAGCAATATTAGTGTTCCTGATGAAGATGCAAAATTGCCGTACAGCCGAGTCTACTGCCCATTAGGATAAATTCAGGATAAAAGGAGGCCTTCTTTGTTACTGACTGAGTGTGGTAATATTCAGTTAGATTGTGCAGAAATTCAATGTTATATTAAAGTCTGCCTGTTGTCTGTCATGGTAAACTGCTTTATTTCAGTTCAGACAGAACAGAAACTGTTGTTTCTGTATATTTAAATATCAGAGAGCTAGTTGGTTCAGCTGTCTTTGGGAGCATTTCCCATTCTGCTGATGTCAATTAACTTTTTCAGTGTCATAAGTATTCATTAGGAGATGACTTTTTCTTTTGTGAAACACTTATTTTACTTTTTGACTTCTGTTTTTCAATTATAGCTATTAATTGGCATCATGCAATGGCCTTGTTCACCAGTTTTATAGTGGTGTCTGTTTACACCATAAACAGTGGATGTGGTATTGAAGTCACATTGGAATTTGTTTGTATTTTCTTTTATTCACCTATTGCATCATCTAATTTATAATTGCCTCCAGTAATTGCCTGAAAGGCTAAGCTGCCATGAAGAAATGGGTATTGAGCTGCAAATCTGCATTAAGGGCATTTCTTGAACAATTTTCTTTGTTTATTTTATTATTTTAGTGCTGATATTGCATTCACCCTCAGACACCATGTCAGTCTAACTTGCTGACATTTTATTGCCAGCTACTGTTTCTGTTACATTGCTTTTAGGATTGCCTCAGTATGGTGAGTTGCACATGTAATTGCCCACATGTAAGGGAAATTGCCTGTATAATTGTGTTGTATTTTGGGTAGCAGCCAAGGTGAGTCTGCAAAGGAAAAAACCAAGACAGAATTAACCTACCTCTGCTCTAGGCTGTATAGTGTCCTTGCAGCTACTTTGAATGCTAAGATAGTCTTGCCTCCTACTTTTACTTGCTCACCCTGTCTCCATTTTCAAGTTTCGGTGGGAGGACAGGTAACAACATTGAATTCCAACTCTTGTAATGTAGTGGCTGTACTTAGGACTAAAGATGAAATTGAGGCATGTGTGTACAATCCCCTGGCTGTAATGTATTGCGTCTTTTAAAGTGAGACAATTTGTGGGGAAAAAATTGTGTTCTTGTTTTGTTCACCTTATTACTTGTTTAAATGTAACAAACTGCTGATTATAAAGGATGCAGGAGCTTTTGTAAGATTTAGTCAAGAGCTGTAAAAAGCAGAAATTGCATCTTTTCAGACTGAATGGCAGCAAATGCAAGCCATCAGTTAAAGAATTTGCTCCAGGATCTGGGGGCTAGTGACTGAAGATTGTAGTTTTCAAATTAGAACTCATGGTCATCTTGAATTTTGATGGACGAGGTTTCGATTACTAATAAGTATTTGTGTATTCATCCATATATTATCGAGGGTTTAGAGGAACTGCATTCCAAATCTGGTCATTACACAGTAGAGAAGAATATCCAGTCCAGTTAATAAAAGTAGTGGTTCACACTGCCCCTTCAGCTGACTTTGTTGTGTGATGGTTTGGAGCTTGCTGCAAGCAATGCATCTTTAGAATACACAATATTTTATGTAATGCGACATAGTCGAGAGGCCCAGGTGATTTTTATACCAATTTGGTTTCTCTGCAGATGCCAGATCCTTTCAAAATGCAGCAGTTCAGTAATTGTAAAGTGTTGATAGTTTCCCCTAAACCCACAGAATCCTCTGCAGTCCTTGAGGTCACAGGGAAGCCACTCTGGAGAAATGTGAGCTTGTCACAGCTCTAGAGTGGTGCAAGTTGCTGAAAACCCATGGCTGTATTAAGTATGCGCAGTAGTGCCCTGCTGTCCAAGGTGAAAAAATATGTAGAAGGCAGTAACGGGCTTGCACAGATTTGCACAGATATAATCCCTTTGCCAGACCTGCTGCTTGATTTATTTTCTACAGATTTTAAGAAATATAGGAATGAACTAAAATGCTGCTCAAATTTGAATCCAGTAAATATAGCTGGTGTGCAAACTTACTTTTTGATGTGTTACAGGTTTATGATATGGCTGTTGGTGGTATGGGTATATATCTGGTGAATACATCCTCAGTTCATTGAATTTATGCCCTGCTTTGATAAGGTCTGTGGTGCCCCTGTGTTTGAATCTTTCCGCAGGTAAAACCACAGCTTTGGTGCTATTTATGTTGGCCTCTTTTCTGACGAGATTGATTCAGAAAATCCTTATGTTAATAGTAAATTCTATGCAATGTTTTTATCCCAAAACATGGTTGTTCAGATTAGTATGATTTATCCCTCCTCTGGTTCTTAGAAAGTTTGAGAATCCATCCCTTTTTATGCAGTTATTGTGTAGGTTGTGTATCTACTGCCTCTTTAAGCTTGATGTGGCTCCAGGATTATGTGCCTGGTGAAAAGTGATTTGAACCAGGTAACTGTTGCAAACTATCTGTGATAACATAACTAAAATAATGCAATATGGCTTGTTAATGGCAAACCATCTGTTCTCACTCATGGTTCTTGATGGGGTGGCTCTTTGCTGGGGTTTAGGATTTTTTCACTGGTGGCCAAAGCATTATTTGTTAGTCTTGTCCAGCACAAACAGTAGGAAGCCCACTAGTAGTATGTGAATAAGTTGTTTTAGCCTGTTATGAATCAGCATGTATCCCTATCTACTTAACTTTGTTCTGCCAATCCGTGCCTATAAAGAAGAGGTCCATGCCATTTTGGATCCATTCATTCTGCAGTTGTAGTCTGATTCAAAGACTCATGTAATTCTTGCCGTGTTTCAAATGCCAGATTGTATAGTTGGCAATACTGTACATGCAGTTCCTGTTTGCACATCCTGGCCTTTCTGGCCTGATTTCATTATGTATGTACTTGGTCAATCACCTAATTATGCTTAGAGATTGCCCAACTTTTGACCCCCCGCTTCCCTTGGCCTTCAGCTGTTAGCAGTACATTTGATAATTTCATAAATTCAGCTCTTGTGAAACTGAACCTCAACACAAATCTACACAATAAACTCCAAATGCAAAATTACCACTCAAAACTTGAATTTGACTACTAGTAATCTCCTCCCAATATTCTGTCCATTGCTGTATTTAACAGAGAACTTGAGGGCAACATTAACTTTCCTTTGCAGGTTTCCATCATTGCCAACAGGAAGTATTTTCACCAATGTAAGAGTTTATCTATTTCTCAAATCTGAAGTGGCACATTTGACTTCATGAGTTTCCTTCATATCATTTTTCCACTATTTCAATTTTATACCCATTGTAATTTGTTTAATGATGAAATAGTGAATGTTCTATTTTAGATATCATGCTTGCAGGTTAGTACTATTTCCAATACCTCACCTTCACAAGAGCACTTTTTAATATTTACTCTCCATTACCCAAATCAGGATTATACTTTTCTGTGATTGCTCCCCCTTGATGGCCAAATATTTCACATGGGATTATTATACTCAACAGACTTGGAGAATTGTTCTATTAATCTATGAGGTTATATAATAACTTTAACATAATTTAGGATTGTGACTGATTTAGAGAAGGAACCCTAATTAAAAGAAGCACGAGTACACACAATGTTGTCAGTGCTTCTTAAAAGGCTTTGTATTCAATTAAATACTTTTGAAACTCATTCACTTAATAGACAAATGAAAACAATTAGCATAAACTTAGTATAAACTTCTACAATGTTGTAAATGCGACAAATGACGTACTTTGTATTTTCTCTCTCAACACTCCATTAAGGGAATAATCTAGGTTATGGTGTGCTTTAGACAACACTTATCCATAAATTTGGAATGCTTAAGAAACAAGACTAAAATAGAAACTGGATTTTTTTTAAAGAAATGCTGCATATGCTCACATTTCAAATGAGTTTATGCAGTGGTAGAACGATATGGTTCAGAAAAAGGTCATGGGAATTTAATTAACCTTTGAACTTGTGAAACAGCAGAATGATCTATAGTAGCAAAATCTCTTATTTTTAACTCATATGAACAGATGGGTTTATTTTTAGTTTCAGTTATCTGCATAGTTTCTGAGGCTTATGCAGTGGATATCATCTCTGTAGTGTTTTTTTTTGCCCCTTCTGAAATGCCACTGCTGCTTTGAATACTTCAGGAATTTTTAATTGGTATTGGATAAATCTCTCTGGTTTACATGCCTGTACTCATCAGATGAAAAACATTTGAAAAGGCATAATCTGTGATTTCTGGGGAGCAACTGGTAGAGCAGATTTTCTTGAGGTTAATTGACTTACCATTTCTTTATACTGTTTAAAAGTGCAAACAAATTTGGATCTTTTTTCAAAAATCTAAATATACATTTTATACTAATGAAAAATAACAAAAATAATATCCTGTGCCTGATGCATTTCACTAACAATCAGGTAATTTAGCACTGACAGGCATGTCTGATACAAAACATAGGCACAAGCATGCGTGGCCAGTATTGAAGCTCTTGCACTGGATCTTCAAGTGCAGCACCGCCAATGACTTGCTCTTTGTTATTTTGTCTACAAACCATCTGTTTGATTTTTAATCATTTCTTTGTAAATGATTTATTATTGAGTTATGGAGTTGCACTGTGTAGAAACAGGCTCTTCTGCTGACTGGGTCTATGTGGATCATCATGCCTGTCTATACAAATTCCACGATTTCTTAGCCCTCTGTGCCTTGGTCATGCAAGTATTTGTCCAGATGCCTCTTAAATTTTACTGTTATAGCTCCTGATTCCATATTCTAGCTCCTCTTTATGTTAAATCTCATCTAAACCTATGCCTTCTGGTTTTAGACATCCCTACCATAAAAACAGGTTTTATCTTTCTTATCCATGCCTCTTGTACTGCTCAGCCTCCTTTGCTCCAGAGAAAACAGACACAGCACACCCACTCTCTCCTCATAACTTAAATCCTCCAATCCAGGCAACATCCTTATGAAACTTCTCTGTACCTTCTCTAGCTTAAAGACTTCTTAGCTGTAGTATGGTAAACAGAATGGCACACAATGCTTTGTACAGCTGTAACATGCAACTCTTGCACTTAGTGCTTCAACTTTTGAAGGCAAGCATGCCATAAGCCTCCTTCACCACCTTGTCAAACTGTGTTGCTGCTTTCAGTGAACCAAGAACAGCTTCCCAGAACCCTACCTCTCACTAAAGTATGTCCTGCTCTGGTTTAACTTCCAAAATGCATAACTGAGTTCATTTCCATCTACCATTCCCTTGTCCACCTGCCTAATCAATCTGTATCCCATTGGAACTTAACCTCCTTCATTGTCTACTACACCATTAATTTTGGTGTTACCTGCAAACTTGCTTACCAAATATATCTTTGTCCTAATCATTAATATTTATGATAACCAACAGAGTCCCAGCACTTATACAGACATCCTATGAAAAACAACACTCCACTGCTTCCCTACCTCCAAGCCAATTCTCTATCCATTTGGCTAGCTTGCCATGTGTCCTAACTTTCTGCACCAGTCTACAAAGCTGGACCTTGTCAAAGGCCTTGCTAAAGTGCATGTATCGAATATCTATCCCTCTATCCTTGTCGGTCCTCGTGGAAGTAAGAAATTATCTGTCTCCCCGTCTTCCCCTCTTCCCACCTAACAACCCCTTCGTACACAACACACTCATGAACCCAACACATCTTTATTCGTCCTAAGTTTTTGTAATGTTCAAAGCACACTTGATTTCAAAATTTCAAGTCAAGCTTTATCAGTGGAAAGATAAAGTTTAAAAGCAATTTGGAGAAATTTCAACATGGTCAATTTAATGTGAGTGGTAGAATTTTGTAAAACCTGCTTTTGTTCTTAAATTACTGTTGTGATGATTGCATGTAATTGAATCAGCTTTGGTAAGCTGTGCTAAATTGGGTTTCTCCCCGTCAGTACAATTTCTATTTGTGTCAGAAACTTTTTATTATACAGTGGTCTTGTGTGAAATCTGCATAGCATTTCCACACAAATGCAACAGTGCTTTGCATATTGAGCTGATCAGGTGTGTTCCTGAGTCCATGATTTGGAGTGTAATGGAAGTTTTGTAAAAAATGAACCAATTTGTAATTAAAAAGATGTTGCTTAAAGAAAGATTGGAATTATTATTGCTGCTGAGCAAAGTACTGCCCAGACTGGGTAATGCTAATACTCCATGCATTTGAGTTATTATCAAGGAAGGTCCCAGGTTAATTTGCTGATTTGTTTTGCTTTAACTGATCTTGGCCAGATTAGCTATAGTAATGAATGGCACTGTCCTAGTGGGAAATATAAACTACTGTTCTTCAGATGGAAAGTGCATGTTTATAGAAGTTGGGATGTCCTTTGTGATTATATAGCCTTCCAACATACCAAAGTAACTTACATATGATGAATGACAATTTTGGTAACATGCTAGAGCAGGGGTTCCCTTGCTTTATGGTATTGGTCCATGGCATAAAAAAAGGGTTGGGGAACCTCTGTGCTAAGGGATACCCAGCTCTTCTGGAACCTGTTCCCCAGTGAGGGTAGCAATTGGAAAAAGCAGGGAAGTGGGCTGAGCACAGTGCAATGGAATGGAAAAACATATTTAGTTGAACATATGTCATCTATATGCCATGGTTAAGGTGGAATAGTGTAGATATAATGGTGATGACCCACTGTTAATTAAATTTGGATGGGACCCCTTATTTTCAACATCGATTATATTTACACAAAGCTACTCTGTTTCACTAATAGAGTAGAATGATAAGTTTGGTCAAACTTGGATGTACTGATCTTGATGTCCTAAAGCTAACTCACCAATGACTATACAGCATATTGTGTAACATTTATATTTGTGCTGAAGGCTAAAAGATGTCAAAACTTTAAATGTCAGGTTTTACTTAAATTGATGCTTTTAGAGTGTTTTTTTGTTAGAATTTTATTTCCAACTATATACAAGCAGATGATTTGATTGATTTTCACCTAAGATTTATTGAATTGATAGTCATTTTCAATAGTGGTCAAAGTAGTTTTATCTCCATTTTTTGACAAAGCTGTTTCTAAAGTGAGGCTCATTTGAAAGTTCATGAAGTTAATGAAAAATATGGTCATGCTGGATGTCCCTGTGAAAGAAATTATACAATTGATTTTTTTCAGGTGTTTCCCACAAACCATTTAACATTGGTTCATGTCCAGAGTGATCTGATATCTTATAACATTAATATTTTGCTTCTTTCTCAGGCTGTAAAACAGACTTAGTACTACATTGTTGGAAGTTACAGACTGATCTAAACAATTGCAGAATATACACGCAGTGTGCCTGGTAGATTGGCTGGAAGCCATACTCATCAAGAATACAATAAAGGGAAGTCATGGCAAGTAACTACAGTTTCACATACATCAGAAGCTAAGAGTACAAGGCCTTTTTTTTTATTTGGAAGTTACCATTTTAAGTGCCTGGCATTAACAGCTCCAAGACTTTGAAACCAGCTTACTTCTGCTTATCTAATGCTCTATTGATTTCCAGCAAGGCACCCATCTATTTTAAGAAATGACAGAGACTGCAACAACTAATGCAAAATCATGGAACCTTCAATTATGTTTCTTGTCATACTTAATGCCACGCAGAGTGGGCATTGGAGATCGATGTACCTCTAACTAGAAGGGTGAATGTCTACTGGACAGATGAGCTCAGGCTGGGCCAGTTGTGTACTCCCATCACTAACTCTTAATAATTTCAATCACTTTCTTTCATAGTGCAAGATTACTGAATACAGTGACCATGTAGGCACCTAAGTATATGTTGAGCAGCAGCAGGAACTTTTACCTCAAGTAGGTCTCAATGGACACAGTTTCTTCAGTTTCAGAAAACTGGTAAATTTATGTTCTGCTGCTGAAATGAAGGTAGACTCCTTAGTTTGTTTAATGTAGGACAAATATCTGCTGCCTTACCTGATCCCATTAGGAGACTGATCAATGCAGATTTCTATTTTAAAGCTATGAATAGTGCTAACTCTGCTGCTATTTATAAAAATCTATTTGGTAGTTAATTACATACTCGTTTGTGAAAGTTGCCTCACTGACTCTTAAGGATGCGCAAGGAAAATTACAATATTTCAACACATCATTAAAAGAGCTGGAAATCTGAAACAACTAGACCTACTATTTGCAACAGTTACCAGCATTTGCTTAAAAAAACAAGACATCAGTGTTTGACCAGTTGTAATAAATTATTTTGTGAAGTTCTCAGTTCTCTTAAAAGGAAATACTTTTAGCCAGAAAGATTGCCATTTGCCCACTGGTCAAATACATAATCTATTATACATGCAGGCTAAAAGGCCTTATTTTAAGTGATGATGTTCTTGGTGTAAGGAGAGGGCAATGGTCAACATAATTCAGTGCCTTCAACAATAACTTACATTTTGTATATCACAATTAATGGAGTAAAGTACCCCAAGGTTCTTAACAGGGCTGTACCAAAAAATCTACAGTAAATATACATGGCGCCCAGTTTTGTTTCTCACAGGCTAAGTGACCTGTTAAGTCTCTTGTATTGGGCTAGTTATCACAGGACAAACTTTGCCTGGGGGGGAAAAAAAAGCTTTGAAAATTGGAGGTGGTGATGAGATAAAAGGTTCTTGCTGGTGCACAGGACTACAACCAGAGGCACAGTGTATTCACAAAAAATGATTAGGAATCGGATTGTTTGAAATATGCCGTATAATTAAAGAATCAAAAGTTCTCAAATTATTAATTTGGAATCCATAACTATGTATAAACGGGACTTATAGTTGCTCCAAAGAACATTAAAGGTATGGAAATCAAGTGAGGAGAGGAATAGACTGAGTTGCTTATATAGAAACTACAATGAAAACTTGGTACCTAACTGGGATAGTCTAAGAACATGAAGAGACTTAACAGTGTAGTTTCTTCCTACAAAATAATTGTGATGTGCCTTCATTAATAAATCTCAAAAATGTGGGAATTGAATATTAAAGATGAATCTTGCTGACACTGGCTATCCATCCTAAGAATTTTTTGTTGAAGTGGCGAAGGGTCTTTACTTGAACAAATTGGATTTTAAAAATGGACATCACTGTGTCTGTTTTCATGACTGAGGCACTGCAAAAGTGTATCCAGACTAAATCTGATTCCAGATAGATGCACATAAGGAAGATAAAAGTGTGCAATCATTCCTATAATTACCGTGAAGTGAGGAATAATTATACCTGTAGTTACATTGTACAGAGACAAAATACTGCATATGGTGTCAATATTTGAGGGAAATAAGTTGAAAGGATTTGGCAGATCAAACAGCATGTGTGTTGAGAGAAACAAGATTTTCTGGTTGGTGACCTTCTAATGGATGTTGGAGGCGATTAGCTTTTAAGCAAGTACATTGCTGCGGAGTAATGGGTTGGATGGTGCAGTGAAAACCTGTTAAGGTTTGCCATGGGGATGGCAAGGATGATTAAATAACTTGGTGTAGTGGAAAGGGGCATGTGGGACATGTGCAAATGGCAGGTTTTAAAAATAAATTGTGTTTGCAGTCTAGCACAAGAGAGCAGTGGGAAGAAAGATTAGAAAATCTAACGTATCAAGAAATGATGGCCTGGTCAAGAGAGTGGTAAAAAGGAAGTAAATGTTAAGCCAGAGTATTAATCCAATGAAATGCAGCAATGGGCTATTCCTATCCCATGTATCAATTCCAAATGATTTTGGTGCAACCAGTGTCCATTATCAGCACATATTATCCAAATGAAAAAAGAAGTCAATGCAAGCACAGAATTAAGAGGGAAAAAAAAGGCCAGAAAATACTTAATGTGCATACTATTTCTAGAATTTGTCTAAAGAATTGGAACAAGCCATGGATTCTGTTCCATCATTCCTTAAAATCGTGACTAAACCTCAATTTCAGCTTCCAATATGGTCCTTGTACATTTATGTGTCCAAAAATATGCTAACCTAACCACTGCTAAATGACCACCTCCTCATTCTGTGACCACAATCCCTTTTGGAACTCTCCAGTCTTTGATCCCCTCAAGCTCATTTAAGAACACTTCTTGTCTAAAGAGGATATAGGTCCATTTTATCCTATTTCCCATGTTGGACAACCTTCTCGTTCTATGGGATTTGATTTACACAAAAAAGTGCAAAGCTTCTGGTTATCATTTTATCTGAACAATAGTGGTCATAGTGGTTTCCAAGTTTGGTATTGGAGTGTTAGCCTGAAATATTGATAGAATATGCCTGGTCAATCTGGCGGTGCTTTACACACCAACACAATACTAACCAAATCATTTTTTCTGTATCCAGGCTTTTGGGTCTCTAGCAACAAGTGATTGGGTGATTTTTAACTAATCATCTGGAATTATCTGATGAAATTTAAGATTAAACTTAGATTATTTACATCATTCTATAGAAAAATCACATTGATGTCAGTAATTATGCAAAAATACTTGTTTTAACACTGCTGCCAACAACATCTTACAACTATCTCTGAAATGGTAGTTTATAAACACTCAAACTTCTGGCTTATCTGTGGAGTATGTGTATGAATACTGCATTGATGGGGATGATACCACTTAAATTAGCACCAGAATCAGACAGTTACATTTAATTAATGTTTCCAGTATCTTTCTCAGTTCATAAAGTAAAAATGGCTGTTTTTTTAAAAAGGATCATTGTGTCCCGTTTCACTGTCTAAATTTCATATTTGGGAATGGTAAAATGAAGGATATTTTGTGTGTATTGTTTGTCCTCACATTAGTTACAGGGGGAGTATGAATATGAACAAAATTTCAGATTACTTCTATTTCAAGTAATAAAAATTGTTTAAATGTCCAAATAGAAAGGCCAGAATTGTTCGATCTTAGCTCCTTTCTTGCCTGCCTTGACCAATAAAGATGTTAGAGTAGTGAAAGACTCCAGGGCTTTGTAATATTTGTATTTAAATGTGCACTAACATTTTTTTCTACTTTTGGGAAAAATGCCATTCCAAATTTACTTGAAGTCTTTTGCAATTAGGTGTTTGTTACTTTCTTGAGTGAAGTCAATGTGACAGGTGTTCTGACCTCAGCTTGTATCTGTCCTGTGTTAAGTGTCTGTAAAGTCCTGCCTGATCAGATCATGGTACAAAGAAGCTGTTTCTTATATTAAAGTCATTTTGTAAAAAAAAACATGCTTGTCTTATTACTTATATAAAAAACACTTAAATCTTACAGTTTAATAATCCAACACTCGTACCTCTCACTATTTAAATATGCACTTTTGCATTTGCTGTAATACAACAATTCAGTTATTGAGAGCTGACGAGAAGCTCGCCTTTTTTATTGAAGACAAGACAAACAAGGATAGGGCCATCTATTTCAAGAAAGTTATTTCATCGTAATTCTAGAGAGTCAGTTTGATTTTATTAGATTGGGTCCTAAACTAATAAAATCAAACAGGAAAATGAAAAATAGGAGGAGGGGAATGCATCATTAGCGAAAATAAGATGGAAAAGTAAACAATGAACCTCATCCGTGCAACACTTAATAGTATTTAGACTTTGCTGCAGCATTCCCATAATGCACACAATCTGTTTAGAGAAACACTAGGCGAAAATTGGATGTAAACTACCATATATATTTTTCCACCTTCGATAGTTTAATTGCTCTTTTTCACTCTTTTGCCTTCTAGCAATAACATTTTAACCTTATTTTCAAATTTGTCACGATATTGAGTATTTTTACCACTTTAGCCCTCTCCAACTATTTAACCATGAAGTTTTCTTGTTCCATTTCTTCTATTTCCTCAATTTCAGAAATTTATTGGCGGAGGCAGTTTAAGCTTGATTTATTTGGTAATCATCAAATATTAATTTACTACTTGCGGCAACTTATTTGCACAAGGCTAACGAATTTACGGTCCAACAACACTAAAAATAACACGGCCCTCTGGATTTGAAGGACGCTCTTTGAGAATAATCCGAATTGGGGAATCACTAAATGTCACCCTGCGATCGCGGCTACTTGGTGATGACGTACGAAGGCGGCTGGGGCTCTGACGTCAGACGTGAGGTTGTGCGTGGCTGCCTTGGTAATACAAAGAGTGGTTTCGGTCAATGGCGCTTATCCCTGTCGGTAGGTCTTACGTGGAGTCGCAAAACAATTATCACCGGGCCCGGGTGCAGGGGGCAAGCGGGCGGGTGCTGTGGGGCAGCAGAGTGTGATCGGGCCGGTTGTGTAGAACATCAGAGTGTGACCGGGCCGGTCCTGTGGGACATCAGAGTGTGACCGGGCCGGTCCTGTGGGACGTCAGAGTGTGACCGGGCCGGTTGTGTAGAACATCAGTGTGACCGGGCCGGTTGTGTAGAACATCAGAGTGTGACCGGGCCGGTCCTGTGGGACATCAGAGTGTGACCGGGCCGGTCCTGTGGGACGTCAGAGTGTGACCGGGCCGGTTGTGTAGAACATCAGTGTGACCGGGCCGGTTGTGTAGAACATCAGAGTGTGACCGGGCCGGTTGTGTAGAACATCAGAGTGTAACCGGGCCGGTCCTGTGGGACATCAGAGTGTGACCGGGCCGGTTGTGTAGAACATCAGAGTGTAACCGGGCCGGTCCTGTGGGACATCAGAGTGTGACCGGGCCGGTCCTGTGGGACATCAGAGTGTGACCGGGCCGGTTGTGTAGAACATCAGAGTGTGACCGGGCCGGTCCTGTGGGACATCAGAGTGTGACCGGGCCGGTCCTGTGGGACGTCAGAGTGTGACCGGGCCGGTTGTGTAGAACATCAGTGTGACCGGGCCGGTTGTGTAGAACATCAGAGTGTGACCGGGCCGGTTGTGTAGAACATCAGAGTGTAACCGGGCCGGTCCTGTGGGACATCAGAGTGTGACCGGGCCGGTTGTGTAGAACATCAGAGTGTAACCGGGCCGGTCCTGTGGGACATCAGAGTGTGACCGGGCCGGTCCTGTGGGACATCAGAGTGTGACCGGGCCGGTTGTGTAGAACATCAGAGTGTGACCGGGCCGGTCCTGTGGGACATCAGAGTGTGACCGGGCCGGTTGTGTAGAACATCAGAGTGTAACCGGGCCGGTCCTGTGGGACATCAGAGTGTGACCGGGCCGGTCCTGTGGGACGTCAGAGTGTGACCGGGCCGGTTGTGTAGAACATCAGTGTGACCGGGCCGGTTGTGTAGAACATCAGAGTGTAACCGGGCCGGTCCTGTGGGACATCAGAGTGTGACCGGGCCGGTCCTGTGGGACATCAGAGTGTGACCGGGCCGGTTGTGTAGAACATCAGAGTGTGACCGGGGCGGTCCTGTGGGACATCAGAGTGTGACCGGGCCGGTCCTGTGGGACGTCAGAGTGTGACCGGGCCGGTTGTGTAGAACATCAGTGTGACCGGGCCGGTTGTGTAGAACATCAGAGTGTGACCGGGCCGGTTGTGTAGAACATCAGAGTGTAACCGGGCCGGTCCTGTGGGACATCAGAGTGTGACCGGGCCGGTTGTGTAGAACATCAGAGTGTAACCGGGCCGGTCCTGTGGGACATCAGAGTGTGACCGGGCCGGTCCTGTGGGACATCAGAGTGTGACCGGGCCGGTTGTGTAGAACATCAGAGTGTGACCGGGCCGGTCCTGTGGGACATCAGAGTGTGACCGGGCCGGTTGTGTAGAACATCAGAGTGTAACCGAGCCGGTCCTGTGAGGCATCAGAGTGTGACCGGGCGGTTTTTGTGGGACATCAGAGTGTGACCGGGCGGGTTTTGTGGGACATCAGAGTGTGACCGGGCCGGTTGTGGAGAACATCAGAGTGTAACCGGGCCGGTCCTGTAGGGCAGAAGATAAAGTCGGTATACGAAGTGAGTGGCTGTTGGAAAATGAACAGAGTTTAAAGTGGCTATGCTGAAGGGAAAGATAAAAGATTAGGGATAGAAGATAAGCTAAGCAGCGATTACTGAAAGCAACACTGGAAGGCCTTACTGAGCTTTGTTTTTGGCCTTTTCTGTTTTTTTTTAACAATAGTGAACAATCAGCTTTACTGCTGCAGCCACTTTTATGTTATTTTCTGAAACTACTATTTAAATATTCTTGAATATTTGACCTGACATTTTGAATTCTTACTTCTCTTACGTAAGACACAGGAGCAGAATTAGGCCATTCAGCCCATCAATTCTGCTCTGCCACTCCATCATGGCCAATCCTGGATCCCACTCAACCCCATTTACCTGCCTTCTCACCATATACATTGATGCCCTGACCAACCAGGAAGTGATCAACTTCTGCTTTAAATATACCCACGGACTTGGCCTCCACTGCAGTCTGTGGCAGAGCATTCCACAGATTCACTACTCTGGCTACAAAAATACCTCCTTAAACCTCTGTTCTAAAGGGTCACCCCTCAGTTTTGAGGCTGTGCCCTCTAGATCTGGATGTAGTCTTCATCCATGGAGTTTGCATGCTTTAGTCACTTCTTGTACTGTGTTAGTCCAATTTGGTGCTGGTAGTCCAAAAGAAAAACAATGTGAAGAGAGCTTGTCTCCTTTTTCCAGTTGTGATGAAAGGTCTTGGATCCGAAACGTTACTGTGTTTCTCCCTCCATTATTGCTACCTGACCTGTTGAGCGTATTCTCTGTTTTTGCTTTGCTTTCTTCAACATTGCCCACCTTGGCCTGCCGTGCACCGCTTAGTATAAAGTTAAGCTTATTCAGAGCTCTATATTCAAAGTCAGCCATATAGCCTGCACACTGATATTCATCAGCTCCTGAAGGATGAACATCATTGAAGCCCCAGTTGTTTCTTGACCTGCAGTGGTGCCAGATACCAGAGACTTAGAGTAGAGCCTTCTCAATTATTATAACACAATGCAGAACCTGTATCTGCTAAGCCATATAGCAAAAAGCATACGATGAACTGAAGATTAAAGGAGTTTCTGTAGCAGATGTGTGGAAAGCTTGATATAATGTGATTTGTTGCCAAGCGCCAAGGTTTTGGGATAAGGGTGAAAATGTAACTTGCAAGTTGATAGTAAATTATTGTATTTGGAATGTGAGTCAATGACAGTCCTAAAGGCCAGAGTGACCTAAGCCTCTATTGTTTAGTGTTTATACATGTGTATCATTTCTAAAAGTATTACAAGGATAATATCTAAAGGATACAGGAACTTGGGAATCTGAAAACGGCTGATAACCGGTTTTGCGACAATCCATGACTTGCTATGGGATTTGTAAATAGGGCTTTGTGCTGTGGGCTGGTGCCTATGAGAAACTCCTGAAATTCCTCTTCCATGGGATTCAATTTTATGCAGCTTGCTATCAGATGGAAATCAGAAGATCTTGAACTGCCAACGTCAGGAAATGGCAATTATTGTGAAATCAGGCACTCTAGTAACAGCCAATTGGATTAACTCTGTGGAAGCCCGAGAATATCTGGCTAGCATTTTACGTAAAAACAAGAGGAAAGTGTTTGGTGAGTAAAGATTTATCTTCCTTTTGAACAGAATGAAGAATTGATGGTCACAAAGCATAGGGATGTTTCTAATAATTTTACTTTATGCAAACCTGGGTAAAGACAGTGAAAGACATCTTGTTCAAAGATTGAATCTGTTTAGTTAATTTCCATGGTTTTCTTTACCTGGGAAGCATGCTTAGTATACTTTTGTAATCCCACTTCTTATTGTGTTGATCTTGCCATTTGTTCTCTGAAGTTGCTATGGTCTCTTCAGTTCCTTAGAAGTATCCTTTCTGTTTACAATAATTGAATACATTCATCTATCCCCCAGAGCTAGAATCCTTATGATGTACTCCTAAATCTGAAACAGTAAATGAATTATTGCTGAAATTTTAAATTTGAAATATTTTTGTTTTGCTTTGTGGGTTGACATAGCTTGAGCCAGAATCAGTTGTAGACACTGTAGGTCAAGAAATTATTTCAGTTGATGTCAGCATCTAATCTGGTGATGTCAACGTGAATCTGTTTGTCTCTAGGATTACTTGAGCGGCCAGTGTTCTCCCCACAGTCAGCACCCGATATTGCCAGTTACAAGATCTTTGTGTCTGGGAAGAGCGGTGTAGGGAAAACAGCAGCAGTTGCTAAGTTTGCTGGTGTAGAAATCCCCAGCCTTCATCATGAGACCACAGGTGAAGTCCAAGCCTATTTTCATCTGTATATCTCTATGCATATCATTCATACGTGTGCAGTTCTTAGCTGTATCTACAGTATTGTGTAAAAGTCTTAGGTGCATATTTGTAGCTAGAGTGCCTAAGACTTACGCGCAGTACTGAATATTGGTTAAAATAGGAAGGTGGATGGGAAACAGAAATAAGAGTACTTAGCTTTGTGATAGTTTGGAAGTATTAAGTGTTATTTGGCAACTAGAAAGACATAATATACAGTACTGTGCAATCCTTATTGTATTTTCTCTGTAAGTCTGTGAACAGCAAGTACTATGCTAAACTGCCTATGTTGAAATACCTACATGGAACCGGAGACTGAATTTTGTTGAGAATTTATAAAGCAATATAAAACAATAAAAACCACATATCTCAGCATTCTGGTAAAATACCTTATTTCTTAAGAGGATAAAATGTTTGTCTTGATTATAGGAATTCAGACAAGGACAGTTTATTGGCCGGGAAAGCTGGTGGAGAGTGGTCGTGTGATCATGTTTCGCTTTCAGTTTTGGGATTGCAGTGAAGCTTCCCTGAAGAAGTTTGACCACATTCTTGCTGTAAGAACACATCAAAGACATTGAATAAAGAAATGTGCGGTGTAAATCTAAGTACATTCCTCATGTTATGCACAAGAAGGATAAACAACAACTGATTTGATATCTTTGCAGTGCAGTCTCAGACTTGCCCTTTCTTGCCCATGAAATTAAATTAGTTGCTCATTGAATTTATCTTCTCATACCTTGACTCTATCTTGTCCCCCTTCATCCAGTCCCATCCCACCTATATCTGGGACACCTTACTTGCCCTCCACCATTTTGAGATTTTCTAGTTCCTTGGTACCCACTGTCTCATCTTCACATGGACGTCCGGTCTTTATACATGTCAGTTCCCCGTCAGGAATATCTTAGACTCTGCTTCCTTCCTGATCCAAGATCCAAACCATTCTCTTCCACTAGCACTCTCATCTGCCTGGCAGAAGTTGTTACTGCCCTGATTAACTTCACTTTTGCTTCCTCTCACTTCCTACAAATCAAAGGTTGTAACCATGGGCACTTACAATGGCCCTAGCTACACCTGATCTATCATTGGCTACGAGGAACAGTCTTTGTTTCAAGCCTGCTCTGGCACCACTCTCTAAATCTTTCTCTGTTACATCGATGACTGCATTGGTGCACCCTGCTGCATTTGTGCAGAACTTGTCAATTTTATGACCTTAAGTAGTAGTTTCCTCAAATTCATTTGAACTATTTCTGACACCTCGCTCCCCTTTCTATAGCTGTCTGCCTCCATCTCAGGAGATGGGTGGTGACATTTTCTATACTTTCATTAATTTTCACAAGTTCCTTGACAATACGTCCTCCCACCTGTGTCTTTTAGAGACACTGTCCCTTTCCCTCATTTTCCACCACATCTGTTCTCAAGATGGGGTTTTCCATTTCAGGACATCTGAAATGTCCTTTTTCAGGAAACATGACTTCTGTACTGTAAGCTCACATTTCCTCCATTCCTTGGACTGGTTTTCCCAGGAATGGAGATGGAGCTCATCCAGCAAATCATCCTTCAAGTTTTCCACTAACTGCGGAATCCTACTGCCAGTCACATTTTATTCTTCCCTTCCCTTTCTGATTTCCACAAGGACCACTCTTTATGTGATTCCTTGTCTTTCTTGTATCTCCCCATCCATCCCTCCTTGACCTCTCGCATTTTCCTACTGCAGCTATAGGAGACAGAACAATTATTTTGGTGTCTCCTTCTTCCACCTCCATCTTGGACCTACACAACCCTTCTAGGTCATTTGCATACACCCCCTTCAACTTGGTGATTTTATTATGGAGTACCTGCACCCAATCTGTAAAGGCCATCTTGAGCTTTCGGTTGCAAGCCATTTCAATTCCCCTTCCCATTCTCATTCAGAATCCGTCTGTCCCCAGTCTTATCCTCTGGCAGGTAATGCCAAACATGAACTAAGAGAACATTCATTTCCATAGATGCTGCGTGACCTGCTGAGTTTCCCCAGCATTTTGTGTGTTGCTTTGGTAATTTCCAGCATCTGCAGAATTTCTCATGTTCACATCATATTCTGCCTGCAAACAAGAGAAAATCTGCAGATGCTGGAAATCCGAGCATCTATGGAAAAAAGTACAGTCGACATTTGAGGCTTGAAGGGTTTCAGCTCGAAATGTGAACTGTACTTTCTTCCATAGATCCTACCTGGCCTGCTGAGTTTCTCCAGCATTTTGTGTGTGGTGCTCATATTCTGCCTGGGTAATTTATAACCCAGTGGTATTAATATTGACTTTTCAAGTTTCGGGTAATCTTGTGTTCCTTTCTTCTTTTGGTCCACCCAAGTTTCCTCATCCCTTATACCCAACCCCTGTACCCCAGCTCCTGTTACGTAGTTTCATTACCTTGCTCTGCCCATTATCCCTCCCTTATCTGGTTCTAATTGTCATCTTCCTTACTTATCAGACTCCAGAATTTGCAGCCTCGTGTTTCTTCACCTAACTGCTTTCAGCCTCTGTCCCTCACATCAGCCTTCTCTGTCACCTCCTTATCTATGTTACCTCCTTATCTATGTTACCTGTCATCTTACAGCCCCTCACTCCCAACTCCTCCTCCCCTTCCCTCACATCACTCCATCTGCCCAATAATTTCTCTTCGCCTGGTTCCACCTACTGCCTGCCAGCCCCTATCTCGCCCCTCCCTCTCACAGTAAACTGGATATTTCCTCTCTGAACCATCAACCATCTCTTTCTCTACTAATGCTGTCTAATCTGCAGGGTTCCTCCAACAGTTTTTTCTTTACACTCTAAATAATGCTATAGTTCAGTTGGTTTGAACTTTTATTATAGGTGTTAATAGTTGGGGTGATACAGTAACATAGTGGTCAGTACAACACTTTACAGTACCAGTGACCCACGTTCAATTCCCACTGCTCCCTGTGGCTGTGTGGGTTTTCTCCCACCGTCCAAAGCCACACTGGTTAGTAGGTTAATTGATCACTGTAAATTGTCCCGCGATTAAGCTAGGATTAAATAGGATTTAATTGTGCATTTAGAAGGGCGGACGGGTCTAGTCTGCGTTGTATCTCAGTCAATAGATAGATTGATTTAGTGGTTAAACCTGGTGGTGCCCCACATTTTATGCCTTGTTTATGTTACTTGTTTTCAGGAGGGATGGCTTTTCGGACTCTACAATTACTGCTTAATTATTGGGTAGCCCTACACGGATAACTGTAGTTCAGTGACCATTCTGTAAGAAAGCTCCAAAGGCACTGTATAAAAATAGTGTAATGGATTCATTCAGATCCTGCTTTTGGTGTGTTTATTCTGAAGTTAATATGGCCTGTTCTGTTCATTAGTGTATCTTAGCTGCACACTTTATCCTTCCTGAAATGCTCCTTAGCTAAGATCAAGATGAGGTTCAACTCTAGCATCTTAAAATTAAAAGTCTTCTGAGTCAGTACATTGTAGATTTACAAATGAGATTCTGCTATTTGTCAAACTATTGTTAGTATCATAGAGTCATAGAGAAGTACAGCACAGAAACAGGCCCTTTGGCCCATCTAGTCACTGCCAAAACATTTAAACTGCTCACTCCCATTGACCTGAACAGGACCATAGCCCTAACGTCCATAGCCCTCCATTTCCCAACTTATCTGAAGCATTGAAATCAAGCTCGCATGTACCACTTGTACTAGCAGCTCATTCCACACTCTCACGACCATCTGAGTGAAGAAGTTTCCCTTCAAGTTCCCCTTAAACCTCTCACTTTTCACCCTAATACCATTACTTCTGGTTCTAGTCTGACCCAACCTTATTGGAAAAAGCCTGCTTGCATTTAACCCATCTATATTCCTCATAATTTTCTATACCTATATCAAATCTCCTCTCAATCTTCTATGTTCTAAAGAATACTAACCTATTAAATCTTTCTTTATAGCTCAGGTCCTCCAGACCCGGCAACATCCTTATAAATTTTCTCTGCACTCTCAACCTTGTTTACATCTTTCCTGTAGGTAGGTAACCAATACTGTACACAATGCTCCAAATTAGGCCTCCCAACGAATTGTACAACTTCAAGATAACATCCAAATCATTTACTCAATTATGCAGACCAATGTGCCAAGAGCTTTCTTTACAACCCTATCTACCTATGACGCCACTTCCAACAAATTATGTACCTGTATTCCTAGGTCACTTTGTTCTACCACTCTCCTTAGTGCCCAACTACTCACTGTATAAGACCTACCTTGGTTGGTCCTAGGATGTGTTATAGTCTACAACATATCAAGGTCAACAGATTTGAAGGTGCAGATTTGAATTTTTTTAAGACTTATACCTGTTTTGATTGGGTATCCAAATCTAACGTACCGATTTCAATGTATGAAGATTTTTGTTGGGATCATTTGTCTCCTTTAGGGAAATTCTAAGGAAATTCCCTAGTTCTCGGTTGGCTTATTATATTCTCCTTGACGTGATGTACCATTCTGAGGCCATACATTTTAGATCTTAACAATTTTTGAGGAGGAAACAAAATCTCAGCTCCCTTTCAGATTTTTTTTTGGCAATTATCTTAAATCTCTATTCAGCTGGTTATCAACCCCCACCCACCCACCAGTGGAACCAACTTCTCCTCATCTTTTTTAAAAACAGCTTGAGCATTGCTGAATCTCTTTTTAAGTTTCTCCTTTTTCAGGAGAATATCTTCACTTCTCCAATTTCTCTGTGTATCTTAACTCATTCAGCTTCTAGTAAATCTGCCCATACATGGACACCAGCTTTAGTTGTGGTGATCAGAATTAGGACACAATATTATTATGCTGAGGTTTAACTTCAGTAAATCATACCTACACGAGGCCCAATGTTGGTCAGGATCAGCCATGGATATTGTGTCCTAGCTGTCTTCATGATGCGCAAGCCAGGACAGTACAATATGGAGAGCAAGCTGTTACCCATGTAGCTGGTGAATGCAAAGCAATGGCAGACCATAAACCGTAGCTGGCTTGGTTAACAAGAAAACATGACAGATACATTATATAGCCAGGGAAAGTGTTTACTGATGGGATATTATACTTTTAAGAGCCCCAAAATATGGAATTTTAAGAAATTTTTCTGAAATATCAAGTGAAATATTTATATCCTTTAGTCCTAGTGTTAGCAAATTCTTCCACGATATAGGACTGAGCTATATTTACAGAGAAGTCTCAACCAGACCACGTTGCTTGTTCATAAATTGGATTGCTCAAATTCTGTGTTTCAGACATAGTTTCTTCCCTGTGGACTTATAAAAACAGAATCACTGTTTTATTTAATGTTATGATATTGCAATCTTTATATACTTGCACAAAACTGCGGGATATCAGTGCATTTACATGATATTGAATAAACTCTGACAAGTACAGTTTATAGTGAGTAATCCTCCTTTTATTTTTCTCAGGCCTGCAAGGACAAGGCTGATGCAGTCCTGTTCCTGTTCTCTTTCACTGATCGATCATCATTTGATGATTTACCTAGCCAAATGTCACGCATCCTTCATGATTCTGAGAAGATTGTGAAAATTATTGTTGGCACAAAGTATCCTTCAGTTATAAGGTCACTTCAAATGTTAACTGTTCCAGCTGTTGATATTCTATAAACTTTCTTAGATTCTAAAGCAAGATGCAATTCTTACAAAGTATTTTATTGTATTTATTCATTGAAAATATGTAATCTAACTATTTTATTTAGCAATGCAGCATGGAGTAGACTCTCTGAGCCATACTGCCCCAGCAACCCCCTAACCCTGATTAAATCCAATATAATCCTGGGGCAATTTACAGTGACCAATTAACCTACCCGGTACGTCTTTGGACTGTGGGAAGGAGCAGGAACACCTGGGGAAAACCCAGGCATACCGTGGGGAGGACGTACAGAGACTCTTTACAGAATGGCACCCGAATTGAACTCTGAATTCGGGAACGCCCTGAGCTGTAAAAGTGTTGCACCAACCGCTTTGCTGCCTTGGTGCCCCAACATATGTTTTCTGTGTCTATTTTTAGATTCCGATTCATTCCCTGTCTGATGAAGATACTTTGTCCTTTTAGTTTGATTTTAAATCTTCTGTACATTCTTTGGCCAGTGACTGGGCAGTTGTAGATGTACCTTTCAATTGTTTTTCCTGTCTCCATCTTTTTTTTAAAAAAAGACACCAACCTTGTGGCCCTTCTTGCTTAAGGAATGACTTTACGCATGTAAGCTGAGTATTGACCACTTGATTGTGGAGGCATTTTGACTTGCGTTGATCCAATGCCTATATTTCTGTTTCTCTAAGCAAAATATAAAGAAAACAGTTTGAAATAATACCTTTACCCAGTGTGTACAAATGTAATACCCTTCCAGTAATAAGTGGGATTTCAATACTCCGTCCTGCTTTCTATGATATCTTTTGTAGGTAGCATGATGTTTCACCATAGTTTTGATAGCACAATGACCTAAACAATAAATGTAGTTTATTTCATTGACTCCTTTGCTTCGTGCGCAACAGGCAGAATTTCCTGGTGGCCAACCATTTTAATTCCATTCCCATTTCCAAATTGGTCCATGGCCTCCCCTCCTGCCATGATGAGACCATTCTCAGGTTGGAGGAGCAACATCTCATATTCCAACTGGGTAGCCTCTAACCTTCTGCATGAATATTGATTTCTCTAACTTCTGGCAATTTCTCCCCCTCCCCCCTCTCTTTTTCCATTCCCCATTCTGGCTCCCCTCCTACTCCTCTTTACCTGCCTATCACCTCCCTCTGGCACCCCTTCCCCTTCCCTTCCTTCCATGGTTGACTTTCCTCTCTTAGCATATTCCTGTTTCAGCCCTTTACCTTTTCTGCCTGTCACCCACCCCCAGCTTCTCACTTCATCCCTCCTCCCCTTCCCACCTACTTTCTCCCTCATCTGGCTTCACCTATCACCTTTCAGCTTGTACTCTTTCTCCTCCTCCCCCCCACCCCCCCAACACCTCTTTCTGATTTCTTCACCCTTCCTTTCCAGTCCTTATGAAGGGTCACGGCCCAAAATGTCAACTCTTTGTCCCCCTCTGTCGGTGCTGTCTGACCTGTTGATTCCCTCCAGCCTTTTGTACGTGTTACTTTGGATTTCTAACATTAGCAGAATCTCTTGTGTTTATCATGTATTTTTTTAATTATTTGTTTACAAAATAAGGAATATTACTTAAATTTACCCATTTCCTTTAACAAAATGTGACAAGATTTGACCAATACATGCACACCGATGTCACAGAGAGGGAAGTCCGTGCTTTCCAGCAGACATGGCACCTGCCTGTCTACAAAATTAAGAGCGTCAATGGTCCACGGTTGTCAGATGGAAAAACTCTCGATGGCAAAGTGGGACTTCTGGAGGTAGAACACATACTGAATGGAATAACTGAACATCTGTGGTACCAAGATCAAGTGACAGCAGGACTTGCCCCTGCTGTGCACCACCGCTGAGAGCCAACAGTCCTTTCTGAGTCCTCTGCAGACCCTTGTCTGATGACATTCTTAATCTTTGTTTGCTCACAGGAATTGACTTGTACTTGTTGGACTGAATATGTTTGATTGGTACCACAGCCATTATCAGCTGCTTTAATCAACACTCAGAAGCATGTGATAATTTCCTCCATTCTGTGAGCCATTGGCATTTAATCAACTTTCTGAGGAAGGAAAACTAATTTCATTTCAAGGTAACAACATGACATCAAACTTATTCAGCTTGGACGAATGTTGAAAAAAGAGTCCTTATCTACCACAAACCTCAGAACCGGTTTCAGACTGCTAAAATCAAAGTCAAGTTTATTGTTATATGCACAAAGTACACATAAGCTTTGGTGCAATGAGAAACTTACAGCAGCCTCATAAACACATGGGATCATATAAGTAGCATTCACGAGAAAAACATCAATTTTTACAAGTAAGCATAACTAGAACAAAACAAGTCAATTTTAGTGCAAAATTGTCATAGAAATTCTGAATTGTAGTGATTAGCTAGTTGATTCAAGAACCAAATGGTTGAAGGGAAATCTCTGTTCTTGAACCTGGTGGTGGGGGACTTCAGGCCTCTGTATCTCCTGCCCGGTAGTAGCCGTAAAAACATGGCATGGTTCGGGTGGTGAGGATCTTTGATGATAGGCATTGCCTTCTTGAGGCAGCACCTCTTGTAGACGATAAGGGATGTGCCTGTAAGTAATGGGCAGAGCGCACTACTCTGTGCAACTTTTTACGTTCCTGCACATTCACATCACCATACAAGACCAAGATGCATCTCACCGGGATACGTTCAGCAGTACATCTGTAGAAGTTATTAGTGTTTGATGACAAGCCAAACCACCTTAAACTCCGGAGAAAGTAGATGCTGGCACACTTTCCCTATGATTACATCTAAAGAGATTTGTTGTGACGAGAAGAATCACGTTCTCCATCTCTATTCATTTTACTACCATCCACGTTGGTTAATGGAAGATACGTTTGCAGGTTGTAGCATGTGAAGCCAAGTTTAAAGGTGCAGGTTTGACTCAGTCAGGGGTAAAGCTGGTAATCACTGGAAAATCTGGCACATTTCACACCGGTCACGAGGACTGTGACATCTTGTAATAACTGAGATGAGTATCCTAAGGTATGTGTTCCAACTGAATCATCCTGTGGACTTGTAGATCAATGATACAGCAATTATCAGAGGTCATATTCTGGCGATTACTACAGGTATATTAATTAATTTACTACTGAGAGACACTGCTAGTAAACGGTGCCTCAGCTGAAACGGGCTATAGCTTACCTAGTCCTTCCATGCTGTGGACAGCATCACAGCCAAACCTGATTTATTATAGTATAGTAAAAGACTGGAACTTGACTCAGCCTGGTGACATGGGTCAAACCCAAGGTCACCCAACCCAGCATAGACTAGCATTTAATTTGGTACTCCTGCACTGTAAAGTCAGCCTTAATATTTAACTTAGCCCATTAGACAATCAGGAAGGTTTAATTTCTTGCTGGTTTTAACTAAAATTCAATAGATTGCTGCAGTGCCAATAGAAATGTTGGATGAATGAAAATGAATCCAGTCTGTTTCCTTTGTGAAGACACAGTTAACGACTTCAGCCAGTATGTAGAAATGCAGCTGAGTAACTGAAAGTATACGGTATTGGGGGACAATCTGTTTGACAATAATTTGACTTTAATAATTTTCAAAACAATATCAAATAAAAGGTACTTAGCAACTGCATCCAAAAACAATTCTTATCTTGCCTAGCACAAGTGAAAGCTTGAAATCAGGACCATAATTTTTAATCTCATTATCCTATCCAGCTGAGGTTTCATAATTCAAATTAATTTGCTTTACAAATATTTGAGAAGAGATCAGTTTCCAAGTGCAGGGCACAGATTTTAATAAACACGAGATTCTGCAGATGCTGGAAATCCAGAGCAATGCATACAAAATGCGAGAGTAACTCAGCAGCTCAGGCAGCATCTATGGAAATGAATAAATTTTCGATGTTTCAAGCCAAAGCCGTTCTTCAGGGCTGGAAACGAAGGGGGTAGACACCAGATGTGGAAAGGAGAGGCAGAAATCTGAAGGGAGATGAGAGTGGACCATGGGAGAAATGGAAAATGGAAGAGATGGTGATAGACAGGTGAGGAGAAGAGGTAAGAGACCAAAGTGGTAATGGAGGAAGGGGGAGGGGAAATAGGATTTTAATGCTGTGGGGATCTAATAATTCTGCTATTCATAAAAAAGAATCAGATGACAATGAACACCAATAAAATCTTATCACTCAGCCCAGCCAGAACCATGTCCTCAACCAGTCCTCAGATTATGGATGGTATACTTAGGAGGTAGCTATTTCCAGTGCTCAATAAAGGGTTCAACAATTGCTGAATGTTGAATCTTTCTTTGCTCTAATGCTAAAATAAACTGATCCATGATCTGTCTTTGGCCTTTCAGATGTTCTAGTACCTCCAAGGTAAGAGTTGTTTAGAATAGGAGATTAGCACTGAATAGAAGAACCAGTGCTGTTTGATCATGGCAAATGATCTGGCTAACCTGTGAAATCAGATGGGCAAGGCAGACTCCAGTATACGCTATTTGTAATTAAGAATGTAACTGTAGTAATTAGATTGAAACCAGTTAACCTGATGTCTTGGAGATACAAATTCAGATACTAGGGCGACAAATAAGTTTAAATTCACTTAATCATATAAATTGGAATACAAAGTCAGTGCTAGAGATAGCGACCATGATTACTAGTTTGTACTGAAACCATCTGTTGCGTGAGTAGTCTCGGGGAAACAAAACATATCCTCTGTTTTTAGCCTATCTCATATATACTGGAAACATAAAAAGCCTACAGCACATTACAGGCCCTTCAACCCACAAAGCTGTGCCGAACATGTACTTACTTTAGAAATTACCTAGGGTTACCCATAGCCCTCTATTTTTCTAAGCTCCATGTACCTATCCAGGAGTCTCTTAAAAGACCCTATCGTATCTGCCTCTACCACTGTCGCTGGCAGCCCATTCCATGCACTCACCGTTCTCTGCGTAAAAAAACTTACCCCTGACATTTCCTCTGTACCTACTTCCAAGCACCTTAAAAGTATGCCCTCTCGTGCTAGCCATTTCAGCCCTGGAAAAAGGCCTCTGACTATCCACACAATCAAGCCTCTCATCATCTTATACACCTCTATCAGGTTACCTTTCATCCTCTGCCGCTCCAAGGAAAAAAGGCCAAGTTCACTCAACCTATTCTCATAAGGCATGCTCCCCATTCCAGGCAACATCCTTGTAAATCTCCCATGCACTCTTGCTGTAGTTTCCACATCCTTCTTGTGGTGAGGTGACCAGATCTGAGCACAGTACTCCAAATAGGGTCTGACCAGGGTCATATATAGCTGTAACATTATCTCTAGGGTCTTAAACTTAATCCCACAGTTGATGAAGGCCAATACACTGTATACCTTCTTAACCATAGAGTCAACCTGCGCTGCAGCTTTGAGTGTGCTATGAACTCGGACCCCAAAACCCCTCTGATCCTCCACACTGCCAAGAGTCTTACCATTAATGCTATATTCTTCCATCATGTTTGACCTACCAAAATGAACCACCTTACACTTATCTGGGTTGAACTCCATCTGCCACTTGTCAGCCCAGTTTTGCATCCTGTCAGTGTCCCGCTGTAACCTCTGACAGCCCTCCACAACACCCCCAACCTTTGTGTCGTCAACAAACTTACTAACCCATCCCTCCACATCCAGGTCACTTATAAAAATCAAAAAGTGTAGAGGTCCCAGAACATATCCCTGAGGCACACCACTGGTCACTGACCTCCATGCAGAATATGGTTTGTCTACAAACACTCTTGGCCTTCTGTGGGCAAGCCAATTCTGGATCCACAAATCAATGTCCTCGTGGACCCCATGCCTCCTTACTTTCTTAATAAGCCTTGCATGGGGTACCTTGTCAAATGCCTTGTGAAATCCATATACAGTACACTACTGTTCTACCTTCATCAATGTGTTTAGTCACATCCTCAAAAAATTCAATCGGGCTTGTAAGGCGTGACCTGCCTTTGACAAAGCCATGCTGACTATTCCTAATCATATTATGCCTCACCAAATATTCATAAATCCTGCCTCTCAAGATCTTTTCCATCAACTTACCAACCACTGAAGTAAGACTCACTGGTCCTGGGCTATCTCTACTCCTTTTCTTGAATAAGGGAACAACTTCTGCATCCCTTCAATCCTCCGGAACCTTTCCTGTCCCCATTGATGATGGAAAGATCATTGCCAGAAGGCTCAGCAATCTCCTTCCTCGCCTCCCACAGTAGCTTGGGGTACATCTCATCTAGTCCCAGAGGCTTATCCAACTTGGTGCTTTCCAAAAGGTCCAGCACATTGTCTTTCTTAATGTCTATATGCTCAAACTTTTCAATCCGCTGTAAGTCATCCCTACAATCGTCAAGATCCTTTTCCATAGTGAATATTTTGAAGCAAAGTATTCATTAGGTACCTCTGCTATCTCCTCCGGTTCCATACACACTTTCCCATTGTCACACTTGATTGGTCCTATTCTTTCATGTCTTATCCTCTTGTTCTTCACATACTTGTAGAATGCCTTGGGGTTTTCTTTAATCCTGTTTGCCAAAGCCCTCTTATGGCCTCTTCTGGCTCTCCTAATTTCATTCTTAAACTCCTTCCTGCTAGCCTTATAATCTTCTAGATCTCTATCATTACCTTGTTTTTTTTTTCAATCTTTCGTAAGCTTTTCTTCTTGACTAGATTTTCAACAGCCTTTCTACACCATGGTTCCTGTACCCTACCATCCTTTCCCTGTCTCATTGGAACATACCTATGCAGAACACCACTCAAATATCCCCTGAACATTTGCCCACACTTCTGCCGTATATTTCTCTGAGAACATCTGTTTCCAATTTATGCTTCCAAGTTCCTGCCTGATAGCTTCATATTTCCCCTTACTTCAATTAAGTGCCTTCCTAACTTGTCTGTTCAGTGCTCCAGTGCTATGGCAAAGGAGAGAGAATTATGATTACTATCTCCAAAATGATCTCCCACTGAGAGACCTGACACCTGACCAGGTTCATTTCCCAATACCAGATCAAGTACAGCCTCTCCTCTTGTAGGCTTATCTACATAGTGTGTCAGGAAACCTTCCTGAACACACCTAACAAACTCCACCCCATCTAAACCCCTTGCTAGGGAGATGTCAATCAATATTGGGGAAATTAAAATCTCCCACCACCATAACCTTGTTATTATTACAACTTTCCCGAATCTGTCTCCCTGTCTGCTCCTCGATGTCCCTGTTACTATTGGATGGTCTATAAAAAACACCCAATAGAGTTATTAACCCCTTCCTGTTTCTAACTTCCACCCACAGGGACTCAGTAGACAATCCTTCCATGACTTCCTCCTTTTCTGCAGCCGTGACACTACCTCTGATCAGCTGTGCCATGCCCTCACCTCTTTTGCCTCCCTCCCTGTCCTTTCTGAAACATCTAAAGCCTGGCACTGTAAGTAACCATTCCTGCCCCTAAGCCATCCAAGTCTCTGTAATGGCCACAACATCATAGCTCCAAGTACTGATTCAAGCTCTAAGCTCATCCGGTTTGTCCATGATGCTTTTTGCATTAAAATAGAGACATCTCAAACCATTGGTCTGAGAGTATCCCTTCTCTATCACCTGCCCCTCCTCCCTCTTGTACTGTCTCCAAGCATTCTCTGTTTGTGAGCCAACCACCACTTCATCCATCTCTTCAGTTTGGTTCCCACCCCCCAGCAACTCAGTGATAACTTTGTTAGGTACCCCTTGTATCTCATCAAGTACCCACTATGTATGTTTATGGTCCTCTGTTGCTGTAGCCCATTCATTACAAGGTTTGATGTGTTGTGTGTTCAGAGATGCTTTTCTGCGCACCACTATTGTAACGCATGGTTATCTGAGTTACTGTTACCTTCCTGTCAGCTTGAATCAGTCTGGCCATTCTCCTCTCATTAACAAGGTGTTTCCACCCACAGAACTGCTGCTCGCACCATTCTCTGCAAACTCCAGAGACTGTTGTGTGTGAAAATCCCAGGAGATCAGCAGTTTTTGAGATACTCAAACCATTCTATCTAGCACCAACAATCATTTTGTGGTTCAAGTCATTTAAATCCCATTCCTTCCCCATTCTCATGCTTTGTCTGAACAGCAACTGAAATTCTTGACCATGTCTGCATGCTTTTATGCATTGAATTGCTGCCACACAATGAACTGGAAGTCATTTTGTTGTACCAAACTAGTCCAACAAAATCTAATGGAAAAAATTAGGTCAGCCACCTAGTACCGACCAGGTATCAGGTGCAGACGTTGACGATAACAGGCTGGTAAACTATTGTTAAGAGAGTGTGATCCTTTATACTGACAATGGATCCGATGAGCTGTTAGGCTGTCATGCATAATACAAGCAGTGCTGAATGTCTCCCACTGCATGCAACATGTGCCTTCCTGCTGACAAATCAGTGCTCATGTTAATTCTGATACAGCAAAAAGAACACGGAATGGGTGAGTGAGTTGATTTCCAAGAGCGATGCAGTACCAACGCTACATTCTGAGAACTGAAGGACAAAGTTTCCAAAATGCACCTGTAGAAGCTGTGAAGGAAACAGGGAAACACCCTACTTATTGTTGCCCATCCAGCAGCCACATATAGCTGTCCATTTAGCATTGATCATCTTATAGCAACGAAATCCAGTCTTCATTCTGAGGCACCCTTCTTTGTAAAGTAGCTCTGCCACCATGCAGGATGGAAGAGATTGTCTGACAATGGTCAAACCAAAACCCTAGTCTTGGCTCATTTAGTAAGGTACAATGCAATCAAAGAACAGAAATAACACCTAACTTCATCTTTGCCTTGCATGTGAGTGAAAAAGACAAGGTGTTGTTAATGAGTGGTTGACCCATCTCATAATCCTCCTGAGGTCCAACCATCATTCAGACAATTTGATTAGTCTACATAAAGTAACAGGTTGCAATATATGCAACAGAGGAAAGGATCCGCAGAGCTACGATCACACTTGTAACCACATTATTTTAGAATCCACTCAAGGATGAAAACGTTATCAGTCCTGTCCACATAAAGCAGGTGAAATGTGATCCAGTTGCCCATATTCCTAAAAACCTTCTCTCTGTCATTTACTAACTTCTGCTTTGATGGATGTTTCCAAGGCTACCCACTCTCAGTCTCATTACAGTGTAAGTGTGGAGAAAAGATCTAAATGTTGGATGAGTGATTTAAACATCAAAGCAGCAGCATCAAGGTGCCCTGGCTAATTTACAGTGAATGAGAATCAATGGGAAAGCTTCTCTGATTGGAATTGTACCCACCACAAGGAGGTTTGCTTTGGGTGTTTATGGCCATTTATCTCAACCAGAGAGAAAGCCAGTGGGAAATGCATCAATAAAACATGTAAAATCTGCTTCTGCTGCTGTCAATGGGTCTGGATGTTGAGGAGAGACTCCAAGAGAAAAAGAGCCAATAAACCTTGGTCCTTACCTCAAGATCCATCACAATCGTCTTCAATCCAGAGTCTACTGCACAGAGCAGGATGAACCATGCTCACAGAGAGGAGACGTTATAATCAGTAACCTTAAGGAAGAAGGCAAGTGGTTGTATGATAGATCTATAAATCTGATGCTGGCCTATACAATGAAAAGGCCCCAGACAGCAGAACCTCCCTCAGACAGATTTCAAACATTGGCAAACAGTCTCTGACCCTGAAGGAACTAATAATGTCTCATTCCTTTGAACCCTATTTGGCTCTGTGGGACTAAATCAGCCCAGAACTGCTGGGAGTACACAGTGATAGCTGCAGAATATTAGGTTCCTTGAGGAAAGGAGGCGTTATGTTCATATACAAGCAGCCGTGGGGGGTGGGGAGAGAAGACAGCAGAAATTGATGACTCAGTTGGACCACACAATATTAGCTGTTTTTAATGTAAACCACGGGCAGATCTCCTTGACCTTAAGTCAATGGGGTGTTAGTCAACATAAAATATAATCACGGGTCTCAGGGAGAAGGAGATGATGTATCTTATCAAATAGTTCCCTGAACAGACTGCCAAAGCTATTTGCAAATTGGCTCAACACCAGAAATTTCAAATAAATGTCAAGACTCTGCTTTGCTGGTGAGATGGGGTTTCTCATCAGTTCTCACAGTTCTGATGTCCTCATCCCACAGCATGAGGCAGCTGTGGTGTGGATCAGATAGACAGTCATCCATCTCCTTGTGAACTGTCTGTAAAATAATGCAGAGCCCCCTCCCCAATTCCCAGCAACCTGGCTTCACCTATCACATTCTTGGTTGTCCTTGTTCCCCTTCCCCCTCTGTTTTATTCTGGCACCTTCCCCCTTCCTTTCCGGTCCTGATGAAGGGTCTTAGCCTGAAACATCAACTGTTTATTCATTCCCACAGGTGCTGAGTTCCTCCAGCATTTTATGTGTGTTCCGTATTTCCAGCATCTCAGAATCTATAAAATGTGAGTAAGGGAGAAAAAGGAGAGAGAGAAATAAAAGATGTGTGTATAAGACATCTGTTAGTCTTGCGAGACCATGGATCTGCACCTGGAAAGTCTTCACTCTCCAGGGCCCAGGCCTGGGCAAGGTTGTATGGAAGACCAGCAGCTGCCCATGCTGCAAGTCTCCCCTCTCCACAACACCAATGTTGTCCAAGGGAAGGGCATTAAGACCCATACAGCTTGGCACCAGTGTTGTCGCAGAGCAATGTGTGATTAAGTGTCTTGCTCAAGGACACAACACTTTGCCTCGGCTGAGGCTCGAACTCACGACCTTCAGGTCGCTAGTCCAATGCCTTAACCATTTGGCCACGTGCCCACACTGGCCATGTGCCCCGACAATGTGTGTATATAAATGAATAAATAATGAATGGGGCACAAAGTCCTGATGAAGGGTCTTGGCCCGAAACATCGACTGTATCTCTTCCTATAGATGCTGCCTTGCCTGCTGTGTTCACCAGCAACTTTTATGTGTGTTTCTCAGAATCTCTTATGTTTATGACAATTGGATGTCAAGTTGACATAATGCAGATATTGTTAGTGGATACCCTGGTATACATGGTACAGTGAATTAGAACATTACAATGTTCTGCACTGCTTAATTTTATATTTAGTGCGGAAGTAGAAATTGTTAAGAATATTCTTAAAGACACTCCTAAGGCTAAACATCAAGGTTACAGTGGGCTGTCTGTTCGTGTTTGCACAAGATTCTGTACCACCACAACTTCTCAAATGTTGCAAGATGTAGTTTAGGGCCAATAAATGCAACATTTGTCTCATTAACGACCATGTCTCAAGGATGAAGAAAATGGAACTAGAGGTAGCCACATAGGTGCAATTGTTATGCTTATGGTGGAACTTGAGTGATATGGATTGTTAAAAGCGGAGATTTAGAGAGAAACCATAGTATATTCATATCTGCACTGACACAGTTCCATAAGACAGGAGCTGGATTAGGCCATACATCCTATTCAATCTGCTCGGCCATTCAATCATGGCTTCTTTATCCTTTTCCTCTCAAACTTATTCTCCTGCCTTCTCCCTGTAACCTTTGACACCCTTACTCATAAAGAATCTACCAACTTTCCCTTCAAATGTACCCAATGACTTGGTCTCTGCAGCTGCATATGACAATGAATTTCACAGATCCACTACTCTCTGGCTAAAGAAATTCCTCTCAAACCTGATCTAAAGGGATATCCTTTTATTCTGAGACTCTGCCCTATGGTTCTAGACTCTCCCACTACTGGAAGTATCTCTCCATGCCCACTCCATCCAGGCCTTTCAATTTTCAGCAGATTTCAATGAGGTTCCCCTCAACCTTCTAAACTCCAGCGAGTACAGGCCCATCAAACACTCTTCTGATGTTAACCCTTATATACCTGGGACCCTTACTGTTAACATCCTCTGGATCCTCTCTAACATCAGCACACCCTTTCTTAGATATCCTTCCTTGGATTCTTGATTGGTCATGGGATGAAGGGATATGGGGAGAAGGCTGGAGATTGGAGCTGAGAGGGAAAATTGAATCAGCCATGATGAAATGGCAGAGCAGACTCGATGGGCCAAATGGCCTAATTCTGCTCCTATATCTTATGGTCTTATAAGAACCCCAAAACACTCACAACACTTCAAATATGGTCTCACCAACACCTTATAAAGTCTTAGCATTATATCTTTTTATGTAATCTAAAAGGACTTAGTATTCTAGTCCTCTTGAAATGAATATTAATGTTGCTTTCCTTACTACTAACTCGACCTGCAAGTTATCTTTTACAGAATCCTGAATGAGGACCCTGAAGTCCCTTTGCACCTCTGATTTCTCAATTCTCTACTTACTGATGCCCTGGTTAAGGAAAAGAAGAAGGAGGTGTAATAAAGCAGGTATAGACAGGAAGGAATAAATAAGGTACTTGGGTTTAAGAAATGCAAGATAATACTTAAGGAAATGAAGAGGACTAAAACAAGGCGTGAGGTTGTTCTAGCAGACAAGGTAAAGGAGAATCCTAAGTGATTCTACAGATATATTAAGAGCAAAAGGGTAGCAAAGGGCAACATTAGTTCTCTTGAAGATTGGAGAGATCATCTGCGCATGGAGCTGAAAGAAATAAGGAAGACCTTAAATGGATTTTTTGCATCAGTATTTACTCGGGAGATGGACAGAGTCTATAGAAGTGATGTAAAACAGCGTTGAGGTCACGGACTGAAAGTACAGTGTCTATAAAAAGTATTCACTCTGCCCCTTCCCCAGAAGTGTTCAGGTTTTATTATTGTAGAACATTGAATCACAGTGGATTTAATTTGGCCTCTTCGACACGAAAGGAAAAGATTCTTTCGTGTCAAAGTTGAAAACAATCTCTGCAAAGGGATCTAAATTAATTACAAATACAAAACATAAAATAATTGCTTGCATAAGTATTCACCCCCTTCAAGTCAGTGTTTAGTGGCTGCACCTTTGGCAGCAATTACAGCCTTGAGTCTGTGTGGATAGGTCTCTATCAGCTTTGCACATCTGGACACTGCAATTATCCCCCATTCTTCTTTACTAAATTGCTTAAACTCTGTCAGATTGCATGGGGATTGTGAGTGAAGAGCCCTTTTCAAGTCCAGCTGCAAATTTTCAATTGGATTGCGGTCTGGACTCTGACTTGGCCACTCCAGGATATTAACTTTATTGTTTTTATGCCTTCCTGTGTAGCTTTAGCTATATACTTGGCGTCATTGTCTTGCTAGAAAACAAATCTCCCGAGTCATAGTTCTCTTGCAGACTGCTTCAAGATTTCCTCCAGGATTTTTCTGCTTTCATTTTACCCTTTACCTGCACAAGTCTCCCAGCCCCTGCCACGGTAAAGCATTCCCACAGCATGATGCAGTCACCACCAGGCTTCACAGTAGGGATTGTGTGTTTTTGATAATGTGCATTGTTTGGTTTACACCAAACGTAGCAGTTAGTGTGATGGCCAGAACGCTCAATTTTGGTATCATCAGACCATAGAACCTCCTTCCAATTGACTTTAGAGTCTCCAACATGCCTTCTTGCAAAGCCTAGCCAAGATTTCTTGTGAGTTTTTTCAACAGTGGCTTTCTCTTTGCCACTCTCTGCAACTGGTGAAGCACTCGAGCAACAGTTGTAAGTGCAGTCTCTACCATCTCAGCCACTGAAACTTGTAACTCCTCCAGAGTTGTCATAGGTCTCTTGGTGGCCTCCCTCACTAGTCCTCTTCTTGCACAGTCACTCAGTTTTTGAGGACAGTCCTGCTCTAGGCAGATTTACAGCTGTGCTATATTCTTTCCATTTCTTGATGACTGATTAAACCGTACTCCAAAGGATATTCAGTGACTTGGAAATCTTATTTGTGCTTTTCAATAACCTTTTTGCAGAGTTTCTTGGAGTGTTCTTTTGTCTTCATAGTGTAGTTTTTGCCAGGATACTGACTCACCAGCCTTTGGACCTTCCAGATACAGGTGTATTTTTACCATAATTAATTGAAGCACCTTGACTGCACACAGGTCTCCAAAAACAGATCTGTTTAACTAATTATGTGACTTCTAAAACCAATTGGCTGCATCAGTGACGATTGGCTGTGTTACATTAAAGGAGGGTGAATAATTATACAATCTTAAATAATAATACTTAAACAATAATTTTGAGGAAATTACAAGTAGGCTAGACAAGGGAGATGCAGTGGATGTTGTATATTTGGATTTTCAGGCCTTTGACAAGGTGCCACACATGAGGCTACTTAACAAGATAAGAGCCCATGGAATTACGGGAAAGTCACATACGTGGATAGAATGTTGGCTGATTGGCAGGAAACAGAGAGTGGGAATAAAGGGATCCTATTCTGGTTGGTTGCCAGTTACCAGTGGTGTTCCACAGGGATCAGTGTTGGGGCCGCTTCTTTTTACATTGTACATCAGTGATTTGGATTCTGGAATAGATGGCTTTGTGGCTAAGTTTGCTGATGATACGAAGATAGGTGGAGGGGTTGGTAGTGCTGAGGAAACAGAGAGTCTGCAGAGAGACTTGGATAGGTTGGAAGAATGGGCAGAGAAGTGGCAAATGAAGTACAATGTTGGGAAGTGTATGGTTATGAACATTGGCAGAAGAAATAAACGGGCAGACCATTATTTAAATGGGGAAAAGATTCAAAGTTCTGAGATGCAACGGGACTTGGGAATCCTCGTACAGGATACCCTTAAGGTTAACCTCCAGGTTGAGTTGGTGGCAAAGAAGGCGAATGCAATGTTGGCATTCATTTCTAGAGGAATAGAGTATAGGAGCAGGGATGTGATGTTGAGGCTCTGTAAGGCGCTGGTGAGACGTCACTTGGAGTACTATGGGCAGTTTTGGTCTCCTTATTTAAGAAAGGATGTGCTGACGTTGGAGAGGGTACAGAGAAGATTCACTAGAATGATTCCGGGAATGAGAAGGTTAACATATGAGGAACGTTTGTCCACTCTTGGACTGTATTCCTTGGAGTTTAGAAGAATGAGGGGAGACCTCATAGAAACATTTCGAATGTTGAAAGGCATGGACAGAGTGGATGTGGCAAAGTTTCCCATGATGGGGGAGTCTGGTATGAGAGGGCATGACTTAAGGATTGAAGGGCGCCCATTCAGAACAGAAATGTGAATAAATTTTTTTAGTTAGAAGGTGGTGAATCTATGGAATTTGTTGCCACGTGTAGCAGTGGAGGCCAAGTCATTGGGTGTATTTAAGGCAGAGATTGATAGGTATCTGAGTAGCCAGGGCATCAAAGGTTATGGTGAGAAGGCGGGGGAGTGGGACTAAATGGGAGAATGGATCAGCTCATGATAAAATGGCGGAGCAGACTCGATGGGCCGAATGGCCGACCTCTGCTCCTTTGTCTTATGGTCTAATCAATTATTTTGTGGTTTATATTTGCAATTAATTTAGATCACTTGTAAAAATCTGGTTTCACTCTGACACAAAAGAGTCTTTTTCTGTTGATCAGTTACAAAAAGCCAAATTAAATCTACTGTGATTCAATGTTGTGCAAAAATAAAACATGAAAACTTCCAAAAGGTGTGAATACTTTATTTAGGCACTGTAGATTACAGAGGAGGAAGTGTTTTCTGTTTTAAGGCATATTAAGGTGGATAAATTCTCAGGGCCTGACAAGGAATTCCCTCAGACCCTGTAGGAGCCTAGTGCAAAAATTGCAGTGACCCTAGCAGAGACATTTAAAATGTCCGTAGCAACAGGTGAATTGCCCGAGGATTGGAGGGTAGCGAATGTTGTTCTGTACTTTAAGAAAGGCTCTTAAAAATCTGGGAATACAGATCCATAATTCCTTGAAATTGGTATCACAAGTAGATGGGTTCATACAGAGAGCTTTTGGCACATTTTCTTTTGTAAATCAAAGTATTGAGTACAGGAGATGGGAAGTTATGTTGAAGTTGTATAAGATGTTAGTGAAGCCTAATTTGGAGTAGTGTTAGTCACCTACCAACAGGAAAGATCCCCATAAGATTTAGAATCATGTTTAATATCACCGAGATATGTTGTGAAATTTGTTAACTTTGTGGCAGCAACACAATGCAATACAAGATAAATAAAACAAAAAAAGCTGAATTACAGTATGTATATATGTGTATTAAATAGTTAAATTAAGATAAATAGTGCAAATAACAGAAATAAAAAAGTAGCAAGAGCGTTCATGGGTTTTAATGTCAATTTAGAAATTGGATGACAGAGGGGAAAAAGCTGTTCTTGAATCACTGTGTACCTCCTTCCTGATGGTAACAATGAGAACAGGGCATGCCTTCAATTGTAGGGGTCCTTGATGGAATCCGCTATGATGTCTCCCCTCTTGCTGTGAAATGGGGACATCATTAGCGTATAACATGAAAAGTAGCGGAACCAACGCTGACTATCCCAGCCATCTCAGAAACTGTTTACTTTCTCTCTCCATGTTCTGTTGATAGTGTCTATGTGTCTGGTTAACTTATCTCCCAGCCTCAGACAGCCTAGTTTATCACCATCCTGATCTGGGCTGTTGGCAGATTGGGTGATGAAAAACCGATCTAGGTCCTTTGGGTATCATGTTACAAGAATTAAGATCCTAATCTTTCTGTGTTGAGGCCTGCCTTTAGAGACTTAATTCCCATGCTCTCCCCTCTTTCTAAATATTACCAGCATTACATAATTAATACTAACTATCAACCCAAAATACTTTGCTGGTTTAGTTGTAGTGGTTGTGTTCCTCAATAGTAATCCACTTCACAGAACTCTTTCCTCTGAACCATAAAGTTTAATACAATATCTAGGCGGATCATTCAATGCAAGAGTGAATCATTTATTGGAAAGAGGATATGCATCCAACAATCATTAGTTGGTGAAAAGCTGTACACCCTTGCAGACAACATAAGTAACCCCACCCCTCTGAAAGAATCTAACTCAAGCTTGTGTAGATATACCAATATATACAGACATCATATGAATAAAATGTTAACTGGTTTATGAAAATGTAAGAGATTTCCTTTTGGGGTTAATGGAATGTAAAGATGAAAGACAAAATTTATATTCACTTATCTCACAGAAAGTGACAGATACTTGAAAATCTGTTACATAGCAAGTGAAGAACATCTGGTGGTAAGCCATAATGAACATCTAGATGAGGGTTACATTACACAGAGTGACAAGCTAAACATTCATCACAAGCAATATATGTGTGGATTGAGTTACACAGAGAGTGAGGCACTTTAGGTGTAAGTTACACAGAGACAAATGAATCTTGTGAGAAATTTTAAGTGGAGTGACAAACAGCTACCAGACTTTTGTTTTACAAAATGGACGAGAATGACTGTTGAAAAGGCCGGGAATGACTGTTTCCATGAAAACATTAGTGTATTTGAACATAGAACATACTGTAGATTAGGATCACAGTATTGTGATGAGCCAATTATATTAGTGATCAAATGGCCATCTAAACTAATCCCTTCTGCCTACAATGTCGATATCCTTCCATTTCCCACCATTTCCCTCACCTTCATGTACCTATGTAAACATCTCTTAAGACTCCCTAATGTATCTGCCTCTACCACCACCCCAGGCAGCTCATTCCAGGCACCCACCACTCTCCGTGGAAAAAAAAACTTGCCCCTCACACCTCCTCTGGTTTTAGACATTTTGACCCTGGGGAGGGAAAAACAAAAGATATTGTCTGTCCTTTCTATACCTCCACAATCTTATAAACCTCTATCAGACCTCCCCGAAGTGCAAAATAAAGACAGAAAATTGCTGGGAAATCTCAGCAGGTCAGGCAGTATCTGTGGAGAGAGAAACAGAGTTTGTGTTTCAGATCTGATGTCCTTTATCAGATGCTGGCAGGGCGAAGATGGTGAAGGGTTGTTATCTGAATTCATCTTCCTGCAGGAGGTATAAATAGAAGGAGATGAAGGTGAATAGCCGGGAAAATATAAAGAGTTAACTCAGTATTTTTTCTCCACAGCCTGACCAATTGGGTGGTGTTAGTGTTCTCTTTTATTTTAGATTTCCAATGTATATCACATATGCAGCATTATTTTTTCTTTACTCATTTTTCATTCATCTCCCTCCTCTATTTACATCCCAGATTACTTCACTTAACAAAGCTTTCACCACCATCCCTCATCTGCGCAATGTATTCGTCTTGCTCTCCAGTTTATCACAAATATTCTTTCTATTCCCTTTACCCCTCCCCCTTCTCAGTAAATTAAAATATGCATGCTTTTATTTTAACTTGCCCTGGTTCTGATGAAAGATAACATTAACTCTGTTTCTCTTCCCATGGATGCTGCCTGATCAGCCCCACATTCCCAGCATTTTCAGTTTAAATTTCAGATCTTCAGTCTTTCATGTCACAATTCCTTTTGCAGAATTAATGGTTTTTTCCCAAGCTGGATTATGTGACACCAAGAGAAATAAAATGTGAATTGCTTTTTTTTTGCAGAGGGTGGTTTAAAATGGAGGGTAGATATGCCATATTAGACATGTCAATCACACACAATAAAGTGAAATGTAATACCCATGTTGACTCTTTGGAATAAAAAAAAGCAGTTTCCTTTGCACAATTGTGTCTCCTCCTCCTCCTCTGTGTGCTGCATGTTTACATTACGTTATTAATTTTTTTTGTCAGTGCCCTCCTCTATTTGTATTTCTGTAGATCAGGGAAGGGAGAGCAGCGAAGCAAATGCTGAATATTAAAGACAGTACTGTAGCAGAATCTAAAGTGCTAAGAGCCCCCAGAGGGTGTTTCCCAGGCCAACTAAATGGGAATGCTGAAGATTAAATGCAGCTCAATACGCCTGTGCACAGCACATCTGTATCAGCAGCAAAGGAATTCTCTGTTGCACTGATAAATATCCCCAGGTTTGTGGCTGTGAAACGCTGAGATCTCATTTTAATAACAGAGCTGAAGTTCTTTCAGACTCAAAGCATCATTAAGAGTCTTCCTGGTTAACGTTTTTGCATCCACGGCCATATTTGATGTGCTTTGAGACTGAAGGATGCTACAGAGTGGGAGCTTTGCGACTCAGGAGGATCAGAATGTGTTAACATATGTAGAAAAAGATGCATCCCGGATTTTGATGGACACTTATGGAAGTGTTCAGAATGGAGGCTATCGCTCTACTGTCTATGTAAGTTACCTTTTTTATTCCACTACAAATTACAATTCTGCTAACAGTATCCTGCTTCCCTGTCTTGCATGTACCTAACTTTCAAGTTGAAGGTTGCTTCAAAAATCCAAGCTAATAATTTGTGCAGACAGTATAGTAAATTATTTCAATACAACTGATCCTTGCAGAGGGGAAACGGTCTAAACCTGTCATTTTTATAACGCGCTTAGTGCAGCTTAAATGAAAACATGCAAAAACATAAATCATTAAAAAAAATTCTCATTCACGTGATCCACTCAATTTTCTTGCACTCTGTTATTGATTTTCCTTGTACTACCTCAATGCATTGTTGTAATGAATTGATCTTCATGGGACAATATTTCATTGTACATTGTACATGTGACAATATTTTAAAAGATCAATTTACCATTCTCTTGAAATTTTGAAATGATTATTAAAATATCTATATTTCAAAATTATGATTAATGTGGTAGCCTCACACATCACCCCTAAGATTCCCTTGAATAAAATTCATCAGCCGAGCAGACTCTGTGGCATATGAATTGGTTCTCTCCCTGATGGCAGACACAAGAGAGTAGATTGTGCCACGAGAACTTTTAACTTGATCTTCGATCTGAGCCATGGGCTGTGGTTTTGAGGTGAGCTTCTTCCTTCATTCAGATGGTTTGGAGCTTCAGTTATACTCCAGAGTCCTGAGAAGCCACTTGAGACAAGACAGTCCAGCCTAGTGCCACTGCAGAGGGTACACGCTTTCAAATGAGTCATTAACAGGGATGTCATCCGGGTGTAAATTACCTCACACGAAATGCTGGAGGAACTCCAAAGGCCAGACAGCATCTATGGAAAGCCAATGTTTTGAGCCAAGACCCTTCATCAAGACAAAATGGCCCAAAACTTCGGCTTTTTATTCCTCCCCTAGATTCTGCCTGACCTGCTGATTTCCTCCAGCACTCTGTGTGTGTTACTTTGGATTTCCAGCATCTGCAAAAGCTTTTGTGTTTATGGGTGTTCCTGGCTATCATCGAAAGGGATTGTATTAGTATCACCAGAAACAGATCGGAGATGATCACAGTTCTCCTTGTTGAGCTTGCTGTAGTTCAAATGTACTTAAGTGGTTTTGTATATTCAATGTTATCTTAATCAAAGATTTATCTTCTAATCCTCATCACTCTTTCTGTTTCCATCCTAAACATGTAACACTCTGCACTTACGGCTTCTAAACAAAGGTCTTATCACTGCATTTTCTTATCACCCCCCCCCACACACACACCGCATCCCCACACTCTTGTGTATCACCACATCATCAACCCTCATTCCCCACAGACTCATCACCCCAACCTTCACCTCACGCCCCATCTTCCAAACCCCCATCGTTATCCCTACACCCTCCTCCCCACACTCACATCACTGCATCCTCTCATCATCAAACCTTCACACCCTCATCACATCACATCTCCATTCCCACTCACCACACGCAAAATGCTGGTGGAACTCAGCAGGTCAGGCAGCATCTGTGGGAAAGTGTAAACAGTCGACATTTTGGGCTGAGACCCTTCTTCAGGACAGGGAGGGAAGGGAGAAGACACCAGAATGAAAAGGTGGGGGGAGGGGAAAGACGGTACCTGGAAGGTGATGGGTGAAGCCAGGTGGGTGGGAAAGGTCGGGCTGGAGAAGAAAAAATCTAATAGAAGAGGAGAGTGGACCATAGGAAAAAGAGAACGAGGGCAGCACTGTTTGGGGGGGGGGCGGCGCGGGGGAAGTAATATGCAGGTGAGAAGAATTGAAAGGTCAGAGTTGGGAATGAGGGGTGGAACTTGTACACCAAAAGGAGAAATCGATATTCATACCATCAGGCCCCCGTCACTGCACCCTCATCAGTGTGTCTCCACATCAATACATTCCCCCTCTCTGTATTTTACTCATCATTGTATACCATCACGCTCCTCGTAAAATTCCCTCAAGGCCACTCCTTTCAGCTGGAGCAATACTCGAGGCTTGTTTGAAAATAAAGTGGCGATTCTGGAGAAACATCTGGCCCAGGTTAGCCTACCACTTTTTAAAAAATCCTTTACAAATTCCCTGTACCCTTTGCTGGCTGTGTTTTGTAAAACAGGTTCAGTAGTGCTGCTGCCTCACAGCTCCAGCCATTTTACAACTGTGTGCTGCCACTAAACCCACAGTTACAGTAATGGTACTGCACTGGGTTTGCAGTTCATGTTTAAAGTGGGATTTTAGTTGCCTTTGTTCCTTCTCTAGAAGCACATTGTCTTATATAACAATAATGAGTAATATCAGCTCTGATTAACATCTATGCTTGCTGCTTAGTTCCAACCCTGTTTGATAATATTACATCATACCAATAAATCCCACTGTTTGGTGATAATGGCCAAGTTTGCTGGTTATTCCTGATGCTCAGTAGTAAATTAATACCGGTATTTGTATGTTGATGAAGACTTCAACATGCCTCTGTTTAATTTCTCAGCTTGGATGCTTTAACAGTTGTGCTTTGATTTCAAACAGCTCTGTTTGCTTGCTGCCGTTCATCTTCACTGTTTAACTCCATTCTCTCGGGTTAATGCCCCATTATGAATGGTGGAGTGAAGGTGCAGCTCGTTAAACTGCCGTCTCACATCTCCACCAAATGAAATCAGAATCAGGTTTAATATGACTGGCCCGTGACGTGAGATCTGTTGACTTTGTGGCAGCTGTACAAAGCAATACATAATAATTAAATACGTAGTGAGGTAGTGTTCATGGGTTCAACGTTTATTCAGAAATTGAATGGCAGATAGGAAGAATCGCAGAGTGTGTGCCATCAGGCTTCTGTATCTCCTTCCTGATGGTAGCATTGAGAGCAGGGCATGACCTGGAGGATGGGGGTCCTTAATGATGGATACCACTTATCCGAGGCATTGCTCCTTGAAGATGTCCTGGATACTATGGAGGCCAGTGCCCATGATAAAGCTGACTAAATGTAGAAGTTTCTGCAGCTTACTACGATCCTGAGCAGTAGCATGCCCTCCCCCCCCCTCACTCCCCCATACCAGACAATGATGCAGCCAGTCAGAAGGCTCTCCACTGTACATCTGTAGAAATTTGCGAGTGTTTTAGGTGACATACCAAATCTCCTCAAACTCCTCATGAAATATAGCCGCTGTCGTGCCTTCTTTGCAGCTGCATTGATATGGAGGGCCCAGGATAGATCCTCAGAGATACTGACACCTAGGAAATTGAACTTGCTCACTCTTTCCGCTTCTTATCCCTCTATGAGGACTGGTGTGTGCACCTTCTCCTCACCCCTTCTGAAGTCCACAATCAGTTCTTTGGTCTTATTGACGTTGAGAGCAAGGTTGTTGCTGCGACACCACTCCACGAGCTGGTGTATCTTGCTCCTGTACGCCCTCTCATCATCATCTGAGATTCTGCCAACAATGTTCTGCCACCATCAGCAAATTTATAGATGGCATTTGACCCCGTGTGCTGTCTGTGTGGAGTTTGCATGTTCTCCCTGTGACTGTGGTTTCCTCCTGGAATTAGAAGCCATTGAGTCATGTAGCATGTGAACTGGCCCTTCTGGCTGACCATTATTTACTGGCCCTTTTCAAAATTCTTCCTGCATCTCAAGGATTTGTGGGATAACTAGCCACTGTAGGTTATTCCTCGAGTGGATAGGTGAGAGGAAGGCTTATCACAGTGACGAGGGTAGGGGTGGGAGTGTGTCAATGGGAATTTGAGGAGAATTAAAAAAGAATAAGTGTAAATGATGGTCAGCAGGGATTCAATGGATGGAAGGGTCTGTTTTTGTACTATGCAAATCCACGACTTTTAATTCAGCTTCTGGGCACAGGCCTGTTCTGTTCCCTATTCAATTGCCCTGCTAAAGATACACGGTGGTTAAATCATTTTTGCAAGAGAGAAAAACAGAACAGGAAATAGTTGGTTGACGCCGGTGTTCATTGTTAATGCTTCTGTTCACAATGTAAATCTCTCGCTGACTGGTTCATGACCCTTGACTCCTGTGCTGGCCAGAGAGCACCAGAGTCTGGTTGCTTAATACCTGGTCTCGTTGTTTGATGTCTGTGATTTCTTGCTCACATCTGTGTCAGCAAAGTAATTCATTCCATTGGTGCTCTTGTGCTGCAGGGTGATGAGGATGATGATGGCTTGTCTATAAATTCCAGTAGTGGTTACAGCCCTGATTGCAGAGGGAACTATTTCAAGGATGGGATAACAAAAATTGGTAAGAACCTCATTTCTGTCTGTTTGTCACTGTGAATATATTTATACATTTCAATCCCTGACCCCATCTTGACGTCCAGAATCATCAAAAATCAGGTTTAATATCATCGCATATGTCGTGAAATTTGTTGTCTTTGCAGCAACAGGTTTGACTTGTTCTTTTAAATCTCCCCGCTTTTTAATTCCCAATTCTTTGTATTACCAACATACAAACAGTGAATGTGGTGCCTTTTTGAGCATTTTTTTGTCATGACGTTAAATCTGGAATGATTCTACATTTAGCTAAGGAGTTCCTCACCCCAAGACACTGTTTGGTGGCACGGTACAGAAGCAATTAACATAATGCTTTACATTGCTAACTATAAGGTTGCGGTTCAACTCCTGCCACTGTCTATAAGGAGTTTGTACTTTCTCTCTGTGACCGTGTGGATTTCCTCCAGGTTCTCTGGTTTCCTCCCACACTTGAAAGATGTAGGGTTGAGGATTAGTAAGTTAGCGCTGGAAGTATGGCGACAGTTGCAAGCTTCTGCCAGTACATCACCGATTGTATTGGTGGTTAAAGCAAATGACGCATTTTGCTGTATATTTCGACTAAAGCTAATCCTTATCTTTCTGAAACTGCTGCATTCCCAGGGAAATCATTCATCAGGGAGCAGAGTTCTCTGTGACCAGCAGGGTGTGCTACCGTGCAATTGGAGAAAGCAGTCCTGTGAATTTTCTGGGGCTGTCTGTCATAATTTCAGTGAGGAATGGAAATCACAGTGGATTATTAAGGATGTAACAGGCAGTCTAAGTAGATGAGTGTGTCTTCTGAAAAATATGAGAACTATGGATGCTCAAAATTTGAAACAAAAGAAGAAAATGCTGGAAAAAACAGAAAGGTAGAGTTAATGTTCAGGTTGAAGGCCTCATGAAGATTTTCCTTCCACAGAAGCTGCATTTTCTTTCCACGGAAGTTGCCTGTCCTTCATTTTCTGCTTTCTTCTGATATCTCTTTACTTGTGCAAGAAACAGATTCAGAATGGCACCGCGCGTAACAATATCACCGAGCTCATCTGGGTGCCTAGTTCATTCTGAAGAGCTTGCATCGAAGTCCCACACTGTGACGAAGCTGGCACTGTTAAAATGCACAGAGGAAATGTGCATTATTTTCAAATGAGACCAATATAATGGGTGAGACAAATGTTAAGAATTGCATGGCACAGGTGAAGGATGAGCAGGATGTCCTTCTGTTGCCCAGGCTAACATCCCTCCCCCAAATAATACTCTCATACCACAACTTAATTCAGTTTATGTCGCTGTGCACTGAAAAACTGTCCTTCCTGTCTACGCAACACTAAATATTGCTTTATTGTATGTAATCCACCTTGAGGTTTTCCCTTCAAACTGTGATGGACATCAGAAGCTAACCAGGTTTGTTATCACTGAACCATGTCATGAAATTTGTTTGATTTGCTGTAGCAGTACAATGTAAGATATAAAAATTACTATGTTTGCAAGAGTATTGGAAGCAAATATTTGAGGTCCTATCGAAGGTACTAAAGGTTCAGATAATACCAGACCCCATTTTAATAATTTTTGGAACTTCTGCGAGGTCAAATAGATTCCAGGCTCATCATCATCATCACCGTCAGGTGCCGTGCCCAGTTTGAGCTTTGACTGCCATGACCCACACACTCCTGTTTCGGGTCAAGTGGATCAATTCATTGGTATTCATTTCCAGTTCTCTGGCTGCTGTCTCCATCATCATTTGTCTTTGTCTTCCTCTTGCTTTCTTCCCTTCAGTCTTTTAATGTAATTTATTATTTATATGTATATTATTTCTCTTTCTGTGTTTGCTCTGTTCATGATGTCCTCACTAGATATTCGTTTCATCCATGATATTCTGTGATGGACATCAGAAGCTAACCAAGTTTATTATCACTGAACCATGTCATGAAATTTGTTTGTTTTTCTGTAGCAGTACAATGCAAGATATAAAAATTACTATGTTTACAAGAGTATTGGAAGCAAATATTTGAGGTCCTATTGAAGGTACTAAAGGTTCAGATAATACCAGATCTCATCTTAATAAGTTTTGGAACTTTCCAGGCTACCCAGCAACAACTCCTGACCTATGGCATACTGAATGGAAAGAAACTCATACTGATGTACTGGAAAAAGGAGGAAACTCCATTACTCAGACAACGGCTATCTACATTAATGGATAGACCATAAGACAAAGGAGCAGAAGTCGGCCATTCGGCCCATCGAGTCTGCTCCGCCATTTTATCATGAGCTGATCCATTCTCCCATTTAGTCCCACTCCCCCGCCTTCTCACCATAACCTTTCATGCCCTGGCTACTCAGATACCTATCAATCTCTGCCTTAAATACACCCAATGACTTGGCCTCCACTGCTGCCCGTGGCAACAAATTCCATAGATTCACCATCCTCTGACTAAAAAAATTTCTTTGCATTTCTGTTCTGAATGGGTGCCCTTCAATCCTTAAGTTATGCCCTCTCGTACTAGACTCCCCCATCATGGGAAACAACTTTGCCACATCCACTCTGTCCATGCCTTTCAACATTAAATTGGATATTCTGCATCTAGACAGGATAAGATACGTTATCAAGGACAGACTCAAGGAATTTGAAAAAACCTGGCAACCATTACTGTTGTACTTAGAAGAGACCGACAGCTGAACTAAGTGTGGGGGGGGCGGTAGGACCTAAACAGCACATACAGGAGGGGTGAGGGGAGGGGAGGGCTGGGAAAGAGAAAGGAGACGGGGTGGTAGGGTTTCCTTTGTTTTTTGCTTGTTTACTATACATACATTCATTTGACTTTCATTATGTTGTTATAAGAAAGAAAAGACAAAAGAAGCATCGTACTTTAGGACATTGACAGTTGTGGTTAAGCTGATGTTGCTTCACAATAAAAGCATTTGAAAACCAGAAGTTACTATGCAAAAATGAAAATCAATAAAATACGAGTGCAAGCGGGTAGTATTCATAGGTTCACAGGAGATCTGATGGTGGTGGTCCTAAAACTTTGAGTGTGGGTCTTCAGACCTCAGTACCTCCTCCCTGATGAGAAGAGGGCATGTGAGGGTCCTTAGTGATGGACACCGCCCTCTTGAAGCACTAGTTTTCCAAGATGTCCTCAAAGTGGGGAGGCTTGTGCCAGTGACAGAACTGGCTGAACCAACAACCCTACCCTCTGCATCTTTCTTCGATCCTGTGCATTGGACTAGAACAGGACCGACTGAGACTACCCTCAGTTTTTGTCCATGATTTGGTGTGGGCATTCTTTGAAACTGGTTTTGGTTCAATAAATAAAGCTGAACTAAACCTCTTGGGGGTCGCTGTTGCAAGGAATACAGCAACCTGCATTAATATAGCAAATTCTTAGGGCTTCTGCCAACACATTTATTGGGATAATGTCTATGAATCCCTGGTGATAGTCAATAAGTCACTTGTCCTTTGAATGAACCTGCCCCACCATGAATGTTGTCAGTGAATCTGTCAATAAATCCCAGGAATCTTGCCAATAAATTCAAAGACCTTCATCAATGGTTCCCCGGGATGCTGTTAGTAAATCTACAAGAGCAGACAGGAATACCCTTTGTAATGACGACAGCCATTTCACTGAAGGAGTACGGATATGCCCAAGGATATGATTAGTAAATCACTGCAAACAGCGTCAGTAGATCTAGGCTTCTAGGGAAATGCGGATGGTTTTGAATCTAGTTGATGCCAGAGATTTCTTGGCTTGATCAAGTTACCAGCAGTAGATGAAGTGGGTCAGAGGTCCTGGGAATGCCACCCCGTTCATCAGAAGCAAAACAGCATGCTGTTAACACCCCGCGGTTCTCCTTTCAGATTTTGTACTTATCTGGGAAGTGAAGAAAGCAACACCAAAGAAGCAGAGGGGGCGAAGCAAGTATCAGGAAATGGGAAAAGAAGAGAAGGATATGATGAAGCTGAACCTGCTGACCAAGCATGAAAAATGGAGGAACAAATTCATGAAGAATTTACAGAATGTAGGACTATTGATGGAAAAGGTAATAATGTCTTAGAAAGTCCAGTTCCAGATTAGTGAATACTTTAGCCAGAATTTCTCTTCTCTATGGGATGTTCATTTTTCACTAATTTAAGAAAAATAGTTCTAAATAAAAACACACTGACAGAAACATTTATCAGTTGGAGATGAAGCAGATACACTGCACCGTGCGTACAAGATGCAGGGCATGTAAGGTCCATGAATCCCCACAGTGAGAGATCTGCTTGGAAATAAGATTGTGAATCTGGTTCAAAATGTAGTCAACAAGCTAAATGAAACTACATAGGCTTATGATTTAAATACCTTAATTACATACTTTTATGGTTAGAATATACACTGATACGAAAAAGATGACCTTTGGTGGAAGTGTGGGTGTGTCTCTTTAGGAAATTCCCTAGCTTTAGTCATATGGTAACAAACCATTGGATAAACTCACCTTCTGTGCAGTCCCAATGGGCAAACATATTCTAAGGAACGTGCTTGAAATACAGCCTTGGGAATGAAGTGTTTTTTCTCCGATCTGCCTTTCCTGTGAGTGGGTTGGTGCCGCAGATTATATTTGAAAATCGATGTCAGGAAGAGGAGTGGTAAAATGAGGGTTGGTAAATAACTGGACTGTGCCAGCTAAAGATTTGGCAGGATCCGGTTCCATTGGGAATTTCAAAGGAAGCCAAACATTTTTGTGTAGACTAGATTATGGAGGAGAAGAGGAGGTTAGGATTAAGTTAGCCAGCTCTTCTGAAAAGGTGGTACCAGCGCATAGGGACTGAATGCACTCGTTCCAGTTGAAAGCTTCTGCAGATGTGAGTGCAGTAACTGTACTGCATCATGTGTTACCCGAGTGCAGTGTGCTTCTTAGGGAGCAGTGTAAGTGCTGTGTATGTGACAGGCTCTCTGCATGTGCAGCTGCTTTCTACTTGGTGGTGAAATGTCTCAGCTGGTGCCGTGTACTTACTCATCCGGTGTTTCAGGACGAGACTGTCAGTGAGAAGAAGAGCATCCATTACATGAAGCTGAGTGCTCCCTGGGATGTGCTGGTGTACTATGCCGAAGAGTTGTATATGCGAGCACCTCTGCAGGTCAGTTGTGGACTGTACGCTTCTGACGCGTGTACCGTGTGCTTCTTACCTGTTCTGACACACTATCGACTGAACATTTGCACCTTATTACGTACAGCAGTCTACTTAGAACTATGTTGAGTCAGACAAACACTCATCTGAGAATCTTGTCCTGGCATGCTGAACACCATGGTACAATTTATGCAGTCTGTGATATCATCTGATCACATGAAAAGCACCTTTAAACTGATAGTTGCGGTCAGAACAACACTCACATCCCAAAAACATTTAAGTCACCGATACTTTTTTTATGAGAACATGATGAATAATATAGACCAGAGCAGTGCCAGCTTTTACTTGTGCTGAGTTTGCTGACCTTACATTAAAAACACTTAGTCCAACCTCACTAATGCTTGCTGAATGAATGCTAAAACACTGGGTGCACTACTTAAATCCATGAGTTTGTTTATTTCTTCCACTGACCACCTCGCTCTCCCTCCCAAAAACAAGCTCCAATCAATAAAATGGTCCTGACGAAGGGTCTCGGCCTGAAACGTCGACTGCACCTCTTCCTAGAGATGCTGCCTGGCCTGCTGCGTTCACCAGCAACTTTGATGTGTGTTGCTTGAATTTCCAGCATCTGCAGAATTCCTGTTGTTTGCGTTCCTGAATCTGATGGTTACTCTCTGTGTGTACAGCCCCCCTCAGCCTCTTTAACCTGCCCAACTCCACTTCGGGAGCTCCTGCGCTTGCTCCCTTGGCTCCCTTTGGGAACTCGCTCTCCTGCTAGGCCTTTCCAGTTACCCAGCTGTACGCAAGCTTTGTTTCCTGACCATTTCGACCATCTCCTCTGCCTTCTCCATTCTGTCCATAGGCACAGCCTAATCCCTGTCTGAATTCGTCTGAGGAGATCCTGAGGAAGCTTGGTATCCCAAACATCCTGTCCGAGCACGTTGCCAATCGGCCTGTGGACTACTACACCTGTGCCTTCCGCAAATCTAAACTTGATAAGTAAGCACTTGGGAGGACGGGGGAGGGTTCTGTATGAGAGATCCATAGGAAGGAGAGGCCCGGGAGATATGGACCATGACCATCAGGAAGTGGGATGTTTTTAATACAGTAGGGTGGAGGATCACTAAAAAGGTTTCATATCCGTCGAGGAATAGGCTATGTGGTTCCACTTCTAGTCCATTCATATATAATTTTAGAGGGAAGTGGGCTGTTGAGAATAGATTTTGAAACAGGAATGTTGATGTGTTCCCTGTTACTGTGAGCAGATCATGAAGTGATGCTAAGAGATCCAGCAAGATAACAAATGGATTTGTCCTGGTGATGAACTTTCAGTTTCAGCTATGTCTTCATGGATGGAAACCAGTTCTGTATTGAATTAGTGAAGGGTCCAGGCAATCTTACCACATGTATGTATGGGTGTGTATATGTAAAATAGGCTGCACTCCCATTCTGCTCTCATCACTGTGTCAAAAAGTTGATGCTATGAAATGGTGAGTATCATATGAACACCAGTTTGATTTGTACTTCCAATGCATGGCACACAACTTTCTTCCTGAGACTTGAATTGGAGATATCACTCCTGTTCAGGGTCCAGATCACATTTTACTTCTGCTGTTCCAGGTTTTTGGGAAGTGACAGTCACGAGACTTACTTTACCAACACGCAGCGGCACCGGATTGTAAGTTTTGTTTATAAAACTATGAATATGAATTGTATGTGAGTGAGATAAAATCAGGTTTAAAAGCTTTATAGGAATATGAAGAAGACAGTGTCTCAGTAATCCAGTAAAGGAATTCCACCACCCACCCCCACCCCTCTTCTCACCATATATTTCAATTTTTACTGGTCAAGGTACACTAGTTGTTTCATCAACTGTCTTCTGCATTGATTTATCCTCTTTGGCTTAAAGGTTTCCGCTGTCCACACCGAAACAATGCATCGGCATCTGATAAGGTAGCTTTTTAAAGGTCATAAAGATGTTGTTGGCACAAACGAGATGCTGGAAATGCAAAACAAAAATAAAAGCAAGAACGTTGGAAGGTCTTGGCAGGTCAGATTGAGAAACAGTCATCAATTCAGGTCAATGACCATTCAGAAGAGAGAGGAAGGTGAGAAGTCTGGTGTGTTAAGTTGCAGTGAGGAGGTGGATGAAAAGTACAGAGGCAATGACTAATAGGGTGCAGACTGAAGCTGGTAGTTGTATGCAAGGATACAGTCACAATGTGAAACAGCAAAAAAGCTACTGCCACACCTGTGATTGAAAACAGAAGCGAGGGAAGTTTATCTGACGTGCTTAATTCAGTATTAAATCCTATGGGTTGTGGAGCCTGGAGCAGGGGGAGCAAAGTCTTGCACCTGCAGTGCCCCTACCCTCGACCTCCGTTGTTGCAATGTGACGACGTCCACCCACAGCCTCAGGTCCAGGTGCTGATCTCTCATTCAAGTAATTTAAATAAAACTAAATTAGGCCCTTTGATTGGGATGTCAGTCCCATAGGCAGCACCAACATAATAAACCTCAAAGCATGCCATCTGAAAATGAATTAAGCATTTCTGATGGCGATTCCCTAAGGTTTTTTTTTCCAGGATTTATTTCCAATTTCAGCAAAGTTTTCTATAACCCTCTTTGTCACTTTCTTTTATTCTTCCTTAAGAGTCTGAGAGTCTGTGGCATGTGGAGTTTGATGCTTTACAGTGTGCATAAGGGAAATAGTGTTTTGTGGTTGTGTTGAATTGGAGTAAGGGCCAGTGAAGCAGAGAGCTTATACTGGGCTGGACACATCAGTGATGAGCAAAAGAACAGATGAAAGGTGAGGAAATGAGTGAATGGCTTAGAGATCTCAGTGGTCTCTTGCAAAGGACTCTTACGTTTTCTGTTAAATTACATGTTAAAAATGTATTTCTGTAACTTCTTCCTGTTAGAGAGAGACTACCTGATGGTCATTGGGCTGCCAGAGACTGGGATGGATGAGCATTCAGAAGTATCATAGAAATGAGCAGGAGATGCCTGAATAGAATGGTGAGGGAACGTGAAAGGAAACAGTCAGTTGCTGAGCAGTTGTGTAACGTCCCCACTCAATGCAGAGGGTGTTGGCAGTGGTGTTAGATGACGTGATATGAACACAAGTATTGCAAATCACCTTTGTTGGAATTGGTTGGAGGTATCACCATGCTCTGTGATGGAATGGAATTATTTCGGGTCATTGGGTGGAAAGTTCAGACAGAAGGGCATGGTTTCGATCTAGTACTCTGCTGTGACCTCAACGGAAAGTGGTAATGTAGATCTACAAAGATCTAGTGATGTCAGATATGGCGAGGTCTAGACCCAAGAATAGCAACCAGAAGTAAAAAGCATTATTCTTTTGATAAACATTTTAACCATTTTACAGAATTTGAAATAAAAGAGTATACACACGATTAAGGTAGAAGTGGAAATAAAAATTTTTTTAAAAGTTTTAAAAAACTAATGTTTTCTGTCTATTTAAAATTCTTTATATTTAAAAGTTAGTATGGAACTATTACATGTGTATAAAAATGCCTTTAGGGTTAGGGATGTTGCATAGCGGTAACTATAGATTCATCATCATCATTGTGCACCGTGTTGTATGATGTGGGCAATCATGGTCTTTAGCCATGATTGTTCTTGAAGTGGTTTGCCTTCTTCTGGGCAGTGTCTGTGTGACCCTAGCCATTATCAATACTCTTCAAAAATTGGCTGCTTGGCGTTGGTGGTGGCATAATCAGGATTTGTGATGTGCACCAGCTGCTTATATGACCATCCACCACCTGCTACCCGCTCCCATGGCTTCACCTGACCCCGATCCGGGGGGGGGGGGGGGAGCGACTGGTGGTGCTAAGCAGGTGCCACACCTGCCCAAGGGTGACCTGCAGACTAGCAGTGGGAAGGAGCGCCTCACACCTCCTTTGGCCGAGACATATCCCCACCCTGCCACCCAAATTATAGATTAGTATGCCATTTAAAACATTTACAGCTCATGCAGAAATGCATATTATTTTCTATATCTCCAGTACGAATAATCTGTTATGTTCAGCTCCTGTGGCATCACTGATTTCTGTAGGTTATTCTGGAAATGGTTGGAAGAAGCCAAGAGCGGCTGACAGCAATGTCTGGATTTCAGCATTTAACTGCACGTGTACGGTTTCACAATGCACTGACAGTGGACACTAGAAATCTGAGCTGATGTAACCACATATATTTGATGGGATATTTCAAAGGATTGCATTAGAATATTACAGAACATTGAAAAGGTCCATTCTGTGCTGTGATCTGAATGTGACTTGCATGATCACTCTGTGTTTCAGGTGTACGAAATTCTAGCTACAACAGTGTACGGAAAAAGAAAAAGAGCAGAAATTGGAATTGATCGCTTGCTAAATGAAAGAGTCTTTGCTTCAGCCTTTCCACTCCATGAGGTAACAGTCAGGGGGATAATGCAAATATACGTGTTAAATTGTCTTATTAAGTGGAAGCCAAGGGATCTGGTAGTGTCCAGCAAGTAGCTGTCTGCCAACTGCAGGCTGGAATGAAGCCATCTCATTTATCTTCCACCCATTCCCCTGCTCTCAGCTTTTGTACTGAAAACATCTGTGAGGTTATTCACTGATGACCCCTCTCCATAGCCATGGCCTCTTTGTGCAGTGACTCCTGGTGTGTTGATTCTTTGTGTAGGGGCCATTTGAGTTGCCGGAATATGAAGTGCCTCCAGAAGATCTGAACCCACGACAAATTCTGTATAAGTATTGGGCTCGCTGGTCGAAATGGTACAAGTATCAACCACTTGATCACATCAGAGAGTACTTTGGAGAAAAGATCGCCATTTACTTTGCTTGGCTGGGTGAGTTCCTTATTCTATGGTTTATAGAACACCGAACACAAAACAGAACAACACGCAAACAAGCCCTTTGGCCAACAGTGTTGTACTAAATGAACCAGTAGTTAAACGCCTAATTAACCAAATCCCTTCTGCCTACACGAGGTCCATGTTCCTTCATTCTCTGTACATTCATGAGCCTCTAAGAGCCTCATAAATGCTTCTGTGGTGTTTGTCTCCACTACCACCACTAGGAGCACAAACTAGGTACCCATCAGTCTCTATGTAAAAAAAAACTTCCCCTGCACATCTAACTAGAATTTGCAACTTCTCACCTTAAACACATACCCTCTAACATTAGACATTTGACCCCTGGGAAAAATACACTAGGTGTCTATTCTATCTATGCTTTTCATAATCTTATAACCTTCTATCAGGTCTCCCCTCGGACTCCGCCGCTCCAGAGAAACAATCTAAGTTTGACCAACCTGTCATCTTAGTACATGCTGTCTAATTCAGGCATAATTCCTGATAAACCTTGTATGCACCCTCTCCAAAGCCTTCACATTTTTCCTGTATTGTAATGACCAGAACTTAGTGAAATACTTAATATGTGGCTTATGCCTAACAATGGGTTTGAAGCTGCCTCTCTGAATTCTCAACAGAGAAAGGTGCAATTTCAGTAATAAATACAGCCAGGCCTAATTCTTTGGTTTCACTTTATAAAGAATAAACCAACACAATTTAATTCAAATTAATATTTCCACTGCCACAAACAGTGAACTTCTGTGTGACATTGACAGTGTTGTGGAAGATATTCATGACTGAACCTGCAACAATACACATTCTTTCAAATCTTCTTGCCTCTGGCATATCATTCAGATAATCATATGTCGGAGGAGAGAGAGAGAGATGCATTGCTGGAGAAGAGGGATAGATAGAGTGAGAAAGTGAGAAGGAAATGGAAAGGGATTGGGGTGATAGTGAGGGATAAGGCCTGCCATGTAAGTTTACCTTGTGTTTCCTCTGAATCACAGATGGCCACAATTTTCTTCCCTGGAGTTCCTCCACAAAGAAACAGGAGGAGTATTGGGCTAATCAGCCCTTGACCCTGCTCCGCCATGCAAAAAGATCATGTTTGATCCATGTGCAATTCTGCCAGTAAATTTGCAACCAAACTTCCTAACTTTTATGTTCAATTCCTCTGGTAATATAGACCAACATTCCATTAACCTTTTAAACTACTCGCTTTATCTCCATGCCAAACCTTTTGCATTTCATGTAACGTATCCTCCAGATTTCTCTGTCCTGGAACACTTGGTCGTCTCACTCCTTGTAACTAATAATTTGCTTGTTAATTTTTTTCTTCCAAAGTGAATAACCTCGCATTTTCTCACCGTATTTTCCATCAGCCAACTTCTTGCTCACTTACTTGCTATGTGTCTCTACCTTACTGCAAGCCCTTCACAACTTTCTAACTCACTCACTTTTGCCTTGTCAGCAAATTTATTTTTTCTGAACACTTGGACCCTCCAACCAAGTCACTAATATAGATTACTATATTAGGGCTCCTCTGAGTGCTACTAGTACCATGTAACCCAGTACTACCTGTCGCATGGTCGTGTGGTCGGTCACCAAACCGGCTCCCCTACCAGGCTTGCCTGGTCAGGAGGGTGGCTAGACACCCTGCAGGATGAAAAACAAGACCTGTCAAAGGGTGGATGAACCCTCTCGAAGGGTCAACGGCCATCTAGCAAACACACGCCGTGAAGCGCGGAAAGGGCATCCCTTGCATCGAAGCTTGGTCTGGCCATTCACCGCAACAGAACTTCCCCCAGCCGTCTTGGACCCCACCATGTCACTGGATCTGGGAGGGAACATCGAGAGAGTGGGTCTGGACCTGTGCAACCCCCTACTCACCTAAATTCATTTATGCACACACTGTTCCTTTCTGAAGAGTGGGGTATCCTAATCCCCACTAACTGACTGAAGGGAACCATCATCATCCTATGGGATGGATAGAGATAGAGAAAGAAGAAGGAGAAGTAGTAATAATTATATATATATAAATAAGTTTTTGAGACCCTAGCACTGGTACTGTGGCACCCTGTTTGTTACTGATCGCCAATTTGAAAATGACCTGTTCACCACGTTTCTCTGTTTTCTGTAGGTTAGTTAATTACCCCATTTAGGACTGTATACACTCAGTGGCCATTTTATTAGGTGTACCTTCTTGTTAATGCAAATATCTAATCAGCCAATCATGTGGCAGCAACTCAATGCACTAAAGCATGCAGACATGGTCAAGAGGTTCAGTTGTTGTTCAGACCAAGCATCAGAATGGGGAAGAAATGTGATCTTTGACCGTGGATTGGTTGCTGGTGCCAGACCGGGGTGGGTTGAGTATCTGAAAAATTGCTGATCCCCTGAGATTTTCATGCACGGCAATCTCCAGAGTTTACAGAGAATGGTGCGAAAAACAAAACAAAAACATCCAGTGAGTGGTAGTTCTGAGGGCAAAAATGTGCTGTTAATGAGAGAAGTCGGAGGAGAATGCCAGACTGGTTCAAGCTGACAGGAAGGTGATCACGAGGTACAAAAGGAGCATCTCTGAGCGCACAGCACATCAAACCTTGAAATGCATGGGTTACAGCAGCAGGAGAGCACGAACATAAACTCAGTGGCTCATTGGACATAACCTAATAAAGTGGCCACTGAATGCATATACCATGACTATTACTCTCTTTTATGTGGCACACTACCTAATGCATTCTGGAAATCTAAGCACACCACATCTACTGGTTGCCCTTTGTCCAACCGGTTTGCTATATCCTCAAAGAACATGAACGAAGTTGTCAAATGCTGCTCCCCTCTGATAAAACTGTGCTGATTATGCTCGATATTCTTATGAATATCTTGATGTTTTGTTATTAATTCCTTAATAATAGATTCCAAATGCATGACATTTGACTAACTCACCTATAGTTTCCTAGCTTCCACCTTTCTCCTCTCTTGAACAGAAGTGTACAGAATGTGGTTTTCCAGTCCTCCAGAACCCAGTAAATTTTGGTAAATTGCAGGAAATAAACACAGAATTTCCACATCTACTTCCTTTCAGCCTTTAAAACTCAGGTCAGTTGCTGGTATTAGAGGTTGTTTTGTGTTCCTCCCTCCACATTGCACCATGATAATAATTGAGATGTTTTCAGTCTTTTCTACTTTGAAAGTACTTTCAAAATAATTAAATATAATCACCCTATTTCTCCATTTCCCATTATTTATTTCCCATCTTTGTCCTCTAGGGGACCGGTCCTTACATTTACTGCTTTTCACATACTCACAGAAACTCTTAACAATCTAATTTTATATTGTTTGCTCTATTTTACTCCTGTTAATTTTTTTCTTTCGTCAGCCTCTGCTGTTTTCTGAAGAGCCCAATTCTGCAGCCTACCAATGATCTTTGGAACAACGTTTGCCTTTTCTTTCAATTTGATACCAAAACCAGAGAAACTCAGAGCAGGAGTATGTCTCCCTAACTGCCTCACCCTTCAATATCATCATGGCTGATTTGTACCAGATCTCAGCTCCTCCTCTGCCACCTCTAACCCTTATTTCTCCACTTGTTCAAAAAATTATCTACTGCATCTTAAATACTGGCACTGATCCAGTGCTTACAACTCTCTGGGGTACTGTCACATTGGTTGTTGTCCAATTCACGCATACCCTCCTGGAATTCAGTCAGCTTTGAAAAGTTTCAACCAATGGCTGCATTATCCCTGCTGTCACATCTTGAGTGCTGACCCTGGTGTCTTGCTGACTTGTCTGCCATTAGTTCCGCCATTGTCCCTCGTAACTGAGACTTTTGCAAGTCTTCGATGGAATTTGAAACTAGCCCTTTTGTTATTATCGGGACATTCACAATGTCTTCTAAGGTGAAGGCTGATGCAAAAAAAAATGGTTTAGCAAACCTGCCATTTCCTTATTTTCCAATTTTAATTTCCCAGCCTCATCCTTTAAACCAGGGGTCCATGGACCCCTTGTATAATGGTATTGGTCCATGGCATAAAAAAGGGTGAGAACCCCTGCTCTTGACATTCCAGACTTAACTTAAACACTCTCTTCCTTTTACTGTTTGTTTTGATGTTACATACAAGTTTTCTGTCAGAATCAGTTCTCCTCTTTCTTGTGAGTGTTTTAATATTTTGCTGCTGTATTGTGGATAATTTCCCTTCTTCTTTGCTCATGGTGATCTGCCATTTCACCCTTTAAATATTTCCCACCCACCTTAGCCAAGTCTGCCCTCATACCATGCTTTTATTTAAATTTAGTGCACCGGTTTCCGACCCATGTTTCTCACCCTTAAGCAACAAAGCAGATCAGGCAGCGTCAGATAATTGACCTGTTGTGTTCCTCCAGGAGATTGATTGTTGCTCCAGATTCCAGCCTCTGCAGTCTCTTGTTTTTCACCCTCAAACTAAACTCTGATTGTTCTTTCCTGGGAAGTCCTTTATGCTGAGATCATTTATTAATCCTGTCTCATTACACAATGCCAGGTGTAAAATAGCCTGTTCCCTGTTGTCCATCAACATACTGCTGTAAGAAACCTTTCTGAAAACGCTCTATGGATTTGTCCTCAAGGCTACATCTATCTTTTTAATTTGTCCAATATACAGAGTGATTACTGCATTACATAAGAATCAGAATTAGGATTAATATCATTGGCATATGTCATAAAATTTGTTAACTTTGTGGCAGCAGTATAATGCAATGCTTAATAATATATAAAAACTGCAAATTACATTTTATATATATATATATATATTTAATTGTTGAATTTATTAAGTAGTATAAAAACAGAAATAATACATAAGTAGTGAGGTAGTGTTCATGGGTCCCATTCAGAAATCGTATGGCAAAGGGGAAGAAGCTGTTCCTGAATCATTGAGTGTGTGCCTTCAGGCTTCTGTACCTCCTACCTGATGGTAATGTTTCTGACAAGCCCTTATTTCTTGATTTGTACTGTAATATAGCATATCTGAATAGCAAGCTTGATGACTTTTCCTTTCTCTGAAAGCTTTGGAGAAGTACGTTTGTTGCAGCTGTGGGAAAATGGTTGCACTGGTGGTAATGAGCAACTTGCTTTAGATCAAATCTAATCAAATTCAAGTTTAATTATCATTCAACCATACATGAATACGTACGAACGAAACTGACTTCCTCTGGGGCTAAGGTGCAAAACATACACAGCAATTCAAAATAGCGAGCAAAAAAAAATATAGTCACGCAAAAAAAGAAACACATAGTCCAAGATCCTGATTGTACAGATTCCAGGCAGTGCACAGCCACTGCAATATAGCCTGTCATTTCACCGATCAAACACTGGAGGGCAGCACCGATGGGAGGGGGTCAGCCCCCAGCCAAGCATGCACACCATGCTACATTGCCTCTGCCATCTCGCTCCTGGACTGCATCAACAGACAAGTCTGCAGCTTGAGGCCTAGTCCTTGTTGCATTCAAGGCAACAGAACTCCCATGCCGCCTGTTGCATCACTAAACAAGGGAGCTTACATTATCAGTATCCAACAGGGAAGCATAGATGCATTGACCACCAACACCAGACAGTACTACAACCCAAAATAATCATATTGATAATCTGATAATGGTACTTTTATGACGTTTATCTCATTTTAAATTGTCCATGGAATCTCTTGCCCTTTTTTCTGCAGGTTTTTATACTGCTTGGCTTCTCCCTGCTGCTCTGATTGGAACATTTGTTTTCATCTCTGGGTTGATGTCAATGAATACGAACAAGTCAGCGTAAGTCAGTTGGCCAAAGGAAATTCCGAGCCACCAAAGATCCTGTAGTTATCAGATTATGGGAAAGGATAACTCTAACAGGCTTCTAGATCAGCTTTGATAGGACTCAGTTTATAAAGCATGCTGGGCGTTTTCATGAACCTTAATGAAGACCTTGAGGTTGAAATATAATTGTGGTGAGTGTGTATGATATAGCAAATGAAGTTATCACTAAATGTGAACACCATTTACTGTCAAATACAAAACGTTGCTACTAGTTGTAAACTCAGTATTACTGATATCATAAAGGTAACATGATGAAATGAAGATTGATTTGGATGTAGTGGACTACCATATTCTACAAACCAAGGGACAGTATTGTACAAATCGAGTAGGAGTACAAGGGAGTTCTGCCTGCTAACATAGAGGAGAATTACATTCTCTAGGACAGTACAACATCAAATAGACCTGGAGCACTCCAGAATCCCTAGGTGACTCTAGGTTGGTTGACCTCGTTATGGGCAACTAGACTCAATCCTCCTAAGCTGGAGAGGTGATCCCTAGATTCTTTTGCCACTCTGAGCATTATCTAGAAAGCTCAGTTTTGTTGTTTGTATGCACATAGGGTAAGGAAGTGGCTGAATGAGCACCATAGTCAAGTAAACACCTATCTAATCTTGCAGATCCTGATTAGCAAGTAGTTTGAGGTTGCCAGGCTGTTAAGACAAGTGCCATTTCAGTTCAATGCATAGGGTTCAGAAAGTATGAAAGGAAACATGGGGAGAGGATGGAAGGGGACAAGGTATAGTTGGGGGGGTGGAGGAAGAAGAAGAAAAATGTGGGGGAAAGTGAAGAATGCAGAAGCTGTTACCAATAAGCAAGCAGGCGCAGAATTTACAGAGAGAATGTACTGATCAGTGTGTTGTTCACATGTTTCACTTGTTGCAGAGAGCAGATTTGCAACGTCAGCACCCAGTACCTCATGTGTCCTCTCTGTAATACCTGTGACACCTGGAATATCTCTGAGATCTGTTCTATGGCTAAAGTACGTCTCCAAACACATGGTGATGACATTGTTTGTGTGTGTGTGTGTGTGTGTGTGTGTGTGTGTGTGTGTTTATACAATGATACCTGTGGTCATGCAACAACTTGTTTCTGAAATTGCATATGGGTTAATTGAATCAAAGGCACTTTAGCTCTAATATAAGTTACTATCTTCTGAATAGTGTAGGTCTCAGAGCTTTACACACCTGTGGTAACAAAATCTCCAGGTGTAGAGATATCAGTCGAGAGGGCAGTCTGATAATGAAAACAGCAATTATTGTGGTGTATGGGAGCAGGAGCAGCTCTTTTAACCTCTCCAACTTGTTACATTGTTCATCGTGGCTAAGCCTGAGAATCATCTCATCCATAGTCCTCAGAACCTCCTCATAGCAGAAGTGGACTCAACATTATAACATGTAAGACCTGGAAGTTGCTTTTTCACACAAGGAGAGAAAGGGAACATGAAAGACATTGATGTCAATTTAGGCTTTCAACTTGCTAAAAATGACAGGGCCCTATACGCACCAGTATATAGATAAGGCCATATTCAGGAACAGATCATGTGGCCAGTGGCAGTTAGTGCATCTTGCAGACTGCTGTCTTTCTGCCTCGTCTAACCCTATCACAATATCTTCCTATTCTCTTCCTCTTCTACTTAACTAACTAATGCAACAATGACATTTGCCTGTAGAAGCAAGCTCCACATTCTAACCACTAGCTAGATACATAAACCTCTGTTGAATTTCATTTTAAATCACCTCTCAGCCTTTTCTTTTCTGGAAATAAGAGCCTCATCCTGTTTAACTTTATCTGTTGGTTAAGATGTTTATATTAATTAATAGAGCATTTTTCAATAATGACCACAAGATGTATTTTCTAAACGCTAATGTTCCCAGTGGAGTTACCACAATGTTGACTTGTCTTTTGCTGTTATATCGTCCCTTCCTGCAGCTGGGTTATCTTTTTGACCATCCAGGCACTGTCTTCTTTAGCATCTTCATGTCTTTCTGGGCCGTGACCTTCCTGGAGTACTGGAAGCGGAAGAATGCGACTCTGGCACATCACTGGGACTGCATGAACTTCGAGGAGGATGAGGTGAGGTGTCAATGAATTTAATCTCAAATCTAATCTATTTTTGTCTGCTACAGATCAAAATTACTTGAAAACTTCATTATCCAATTCTGGGAAGGTAACATGAGATTTCAACATTCCCTGTGAGTGTAAACTCACAGCCAACTTTCAATATGTTGAATTTGAACAATGAGGTGACAGTGCAAAATTAATGCAAAGAGAAGGAAGATGCAAGAGGCCTGTGCACAGGGTCTGTTGGAAATTACTGTGCTTCTGAGTCCTGTTATACTGTGTATGTCTTAATCTTGCAACATCATAGCAAAAGGGGAGGACAACCACATTGTGTGAATAAGATATTTCTTTTCTTGAAATAAATTTTCCGTAAGATGATGCAATCTGACCATTGTATTCTGGACATACAGTCTCAAGTAAGTTCCCAAACATGAAGATGATCCACAGTTACTCCAGGCCTTTTTATAGCTCATCCCAACAGAAAATCTGTATGATATCAAGCAGGTGATAGGAATAAATGTGCATCTCTCTGATTTTTGACATTTTACCTTCAAGTCATCCTTGGACCAGGGAACTGATGTGTTGAGGAGGTAGGAGAGGATTCTGTTGTGTGAGGATTTGTCTTCACTAGGGCTTCTAATACAAGAAGGACAAACTGGATATCTCTCCCTTGTGTCCGATATAATTGGAATGTAGTTGCTTGAAAATGATTGGTTATTGGTTGATATTGTTCTGTTGGGTCTTATAGATCAGCGGTCCCCAACCACTGGGCCGCGGACCGGTACCGGGCCGCAAAACATGTGCTACTGGGCCACGAGGAAACGATATGAGTCAGCTGCACCTTTCCTCATTCCCTGTCACGCACTGTTGAACTTGAACATAGTGTTGCCAACTGTCCCATATTTGCTGGGACATCCCGTATATTGGGCTAAATTGGTTTGTCCCATATGGGGCCGCCCTTGTCCCGTATTTCCCCCGCTAAGGTTGAGTGTGCCTATGAAACCTTTCGTGCCGAAATGGCGTAAAGTGAAGAAGCAATTACCATTAATTTATATGGGAAAATTTTTTAAGCGTTCCCAGACCCAAAAAATAACCTACCAAATCATACTAAATAATACATAAAGCCCTAAAATAACTCTAACATATAGTAAAAGCAGGAATGATATATGATAAATACACAGCCTATATAATGTAGAAATAATGTATTGTATGTACAGTGTAGTCGGGAAGATTAAGCCAAAACCAATATGTGGAAAAAAAATTGGCACGTACGCGCAAGCGCACGTCACCTATGTGCACGTACATGCGTGCGCACACAGGAGCCTGCTCAAGGCTTCATGGTCATGGTAGTCTTTCTCAGGGTAAACACAAGTGTCCCGTCAACACACACAAAAAATGCTGGTAGAGCGCAGCAGGCCAGGCAGCATCTGTAGCGTCTACAGTGGACGTTTTGGGCCGGGACCCTTCGTCAGGATTTGACTGCTACTTTTGTCCCTTATTTGGGAGTGAGAAAGTTGGCAACCCTAACTGTAAAAGACCTGTTGAGGTGAGTTTAACCCTACTTGAACATCCCCCCCCCCCCCCCCCCCGGTCGGCCGGTCCGCAAGAATATCGTCAATATTAAACCGGTCTGCGGTGCAAATAAGGTTGGGGCCCCTGTTATAGATCCTTCTGTATAATAAAACATGGTTTGGGCCACATTTGATGCTATAATCTTATGAAGCAATTGCTGAAGTATTTCTTTCAGTGCTTTTAAAATCTAATGGCATTGCGTTCTAATAACAGGGTGAAAGAAAGGAGGATGTTTTCAGATATTGCTGGCCATGAGACCTAATCGAGTTGTTTTCCTGCAGGAGCGCCCTCGGCCCGAATTTGCCGCAATGGCACCACGAATGGAACAGAATCCAGTCACTGGGATCAAGGAGCCATACTTCCCTGAGAAAGATCGTATATCCCGCATCATCACGGGGTCCATGGTTATAATAGTTATGGTGAGAGGATAGATTTTGTTTGCATTGGCGTGTTCTTGCCACTACGGACATGGAGCTGATCTAGGTTCATGAGGATCTATGCAGAATTACAGCCTTCATATCTGGCTGCTGAAATTCTCCTGGATGTTTTGGATATTTTGTACAGAGATAAGAAACTGGTGAGATTGTGACTAAGTAACTCTTGGGAACAGAAATAAAATCATAGCAGCCCATGCGGTTCCCAAGTTGTAGTGGAAATGGGCTCTCCCTAGAGCAGGGGTTCCCAACCTTTTCATGCCGTGGACCCCTACCACTAACCAAGGGGTCTGTGAACCCCAGGTTGGGAACCCCTGGTCTAGATTATCAGCAGCAAAACCAACCCCTAAACAAAGCCTGGTCTAGCATCAGTATGTGCAGAAGCTGCCTCAGATAGCAGCAGGGATGTTACCTGCCTCAGAACCATCAAACGTTTAAGCTCGACTTTCCATGTGGAAAGGTTTCAAGTATTTGTCATTATTGCTTTGCAGCATATTTATTTAAAAATTTGGATTTTTGCTCCGTTTTGGTGCACTAAAATGCAACTGCATATCGTGCTGACATCAAATCAGATGTTCTGCAAAAAAAAACTTTAGTCAAAAAGGTGTTTGCAACCACATTAGCTTCAGAAATAAGCAATACAGTACACCTGGGCTTGCAAGATTCCCAACCAGACCTTGCTCAGTATTGCATATCTCTGGGCGGCAGGCAACCAAAGGAGAATGTCAGCTCTTAAAGGCACACTCTGTACACCAGCCCCAATCTACATTATGACAAGGAGACAGAGGGGGTTGGTTAGATGGAACTGTTCCTACATTCACAAGTTCCAGTCAATGAGATGCGTGCCAGGAGGGGTTCTCTGTGCCTCAGGAGAAGTGTCACAGACCCAGGGAAACAGCTGTAAGCAGAGCCTGATGGGGTGACAATTCCCACAAAAGGCTGAGCTTAAGCTTCACATTTTGTGTGTCAGCTTGCCGCTGTATACACCAGTGCAGAGAAAATCCTCACTGAAACGTACGTTATGCAGGCACCTGAGCCCTTGAGGTTATACGAGTGCAGTCAATGGCTGACCACCCTTGTGCTTGCGGGGGGCCACCTATTCCTCACCGAAATCAAACTGGACAAAATGATTTCTTCACAAGGGCAGTGCCTGACCAACTGCTCTGATCCTGCAGTCAGCACTGAATTGCAAGATGTGGCAGGGATATGCAGTGGCTGCTTGCAGAGATCTTGTGTAAAAGAAGTTGAGCGTCAACATTGCATGTGTTTCACGGTGAACGCAGCCCAGGGAAGAGCCAGTGGCTGAAGGTCTTTGTGCACGTTGACACACATGGAGAAGCTAAGCTGCGGAATACATTGTTTATGGGAGAGATCCAGGTAATGATCCATGAACAATGCCATCATTGGCACGTTGGAGAAAGGTTAGCTGCGCTGATGTGCACCTCATATGGAAGTGAATACAATTTTGCCATTGGTGTGAGTTAACTTGGAAATGTTCTCTTCTGCATTCAGGAGGTGCTGAGTGTAGGACCATTACCACATTGCACAATCATTATTGGGAAAGACCACGCTGGTTTGATGGAGCTAATGGGCTGACTGATTATTGGGAATGGTGGGAATATTTGACCATATGAATCTAATCCAGAGTGTGTGATGCTTTCTGAGAATTTGTCATATGAGGTTTATTACTTTACTAATTATGATGCGACAATAACAATTATTATTTTGGCTTTCTTTTCATTTTATCCGGCCTCTTTTCTCATTCATCCTATCACTCTTGTACCTCCTTTTCTCTCTCTCTCATATTTCCATTACTCATTTTTTACTTTTTTTTCTCCTCTGTCCTATTCCCTCCTCCAACCCATTGGTCCCTTTCTCACACCCTGACCCTGCCCACAATTGTCACTCATTCTGTTTCATCTATTCCCCTGCTTTGCCCAGCTGTCTGTAGTGATGATCTTCCTGGTGACAGTCATCATGTACCGTGGAATTATCAGTGTAATGATGTACCACACAGGCAATCCCATTCTAATGACCCAGGTGAGAAACAGGATTCACATTGTTTTAATTAATTTGGGGTGATTTGCATGTTCACATTCATTTGGGATTTGGGAATCGTTGTATTTATCGTCTCTCAGTAATTGTCCTGCTCAAGTGGTGAGCCATCCTCTTCTATCTCTGCAAGTCCTTCCATTAAAGCTACTCCCACAGCACTATTGAGGAGGGAGGGATTCCAGGATCAGACCCAGCAGTTCAGGGCAGCATGGTGGCATAGTGGTTAGCAAAATGCTTTAAGCTACAGGAGACCCAGGTTCAATTCCCACCGCTGCCTGTAAGGAGTTTGTACGTTCTCCCCGTGACCGCGTGGGTTTCCTCCGAGTGCTCCAGTTTCCTCCCACAGTCCAAACCATTCCAGTTGGTAGGTTAATTGGTTACTGTAAATTGCCTCATGATTAGGCTCGGATTAAATCGGGGGTTGCTGGGTGGCATGGCTGGAAGGGCTGATTTCGTGCCATATTTCAATCAATCAATCAATTAAAGAAAGAACAACGATATGTTTCCAAGTTAGAATCGTGCCCCCTTCAAGGGACGGTAGCCCTTGTCTGAAGCCTGAAGATCTTGTCTTTCTTGGTGGTAAAGGCTATGGGTTTGGAAAGTGATGTTAGAGTAGCCTAACTGAGTAACTCAATGCGTTTTGTAGATGGTTTACAATGTAGCCATCATGCGCTTGTGGTAGAAGGAATGAATCCTCAGGGTATTGCTTGAAATGCCGCAGTAGGATTAAGCACAATTATTTACCTTACCTTGAGTCTTTAACCCAAGATCAATTTTGAATAGCTACTGCTTGTATCTGCTGTAATCAGTAATTTCAAGGGCATGAGAGTTGAAAAACTATACCTTGGTGCAATAGTACATCCTCCTCTGAACTGAGGAATAAAGACATTGTTGAGGTAGTGTTCAGAGTTTTACACTGCCTGTGACTGAGAGTATTTGATGGAATAGTGAATAAGGAGCTTTTCCCTCTATTTAACATACTTTGTTTGCACTTGATTTTCTAGATGGGACACAGGAGGAGAAGCTGTTTCAGATATTCAGCTGCAGGTGACCTGTAAATGACCAAAGGTGCCAAGGAATGTTGGGAATGGGAAGCTGTGTTCCCCCACTCATAGCTGCAACAACATGCAATGCACCTAATCCTATCTTTCATGCAAATATTGTCTTGCAAAGAAATGTGACAAACTGGCAGGGAAGATATTTAGGCTAACTGAAGGTTATGATGGGAAGAGGAGTTCTGAGGAGACTTATATACAGAGAAAGAGAAATTGGGAAAGCACTGAATATCTGAAGAATGCCACAGCAGGAGATTTGGCAGATGGAAGGGGATGTACAGAAGAGTAAAGCATTAGGTCTAGGCAACAGGGGTAGATATCTAAACTGGTTGTCTATCTCTTTTCTGCAATTAATGTCAATTCTGACATCTTCATGGTGATGGTAGACTTAGATTCATAATATCCAGATTCCATATCCATGCAGAAAGTCCTTGAATCTTTGCTAATGTTGCGGTGGTGGGAATAGGAAGGGTGTGAGTGCAGCAGGCAATCCTTCAGCAGTGTGGACATTCTGGTTTTAACATTTGGATATCTCCTGCAGCAAAGCCTTGAAGCCCAATCTTTCCTTCTCCTCCTCTGAAGCCATTAACTCTTATTAGGTGCAATTTATGGCAACAGGCCATAATTGCCCGTACAAGGCCCCATTTTTTATACACTATTGTTATGAGCAGTGTAATTACTGGAGCTGTACTCAGTGTAATGCCTCATTCCCTGACAGGCTGGAAACATTGCAAACATCAGTGGCTCCATGGTAAACCTTGTACTCATCCTGCTGATGGGCCAGATCTACACTTCGCTTGCTGAAAAACTCACCAGATGGGGTAAGGGAAACACCATAGGCCACCAGCACAGTGATTCTGGAGTCAATTTCACTTTGTGTATGATGTCCCAGCATTGATTGACGTTAGATTCAATCCTGGGTGCTTTTAGTACCTTTGACATCAGCTAGACTTCTGATAGCACCTTTACTTTTAATCCAGATTATAACCATTTCCTGATAGAATGCACTAAATAATTTTACGTGCCCTGATAATATTGGAAGGATATCTCTGAAATTTGGGAAGTGTCAAAGATTAGAGCTAATGAACTTGCATAAATGTATTGGTACAATTTAGAAGTGATTGTAAAGATTAATTTTCCAAAATGATCGTAAGGTTCAAATTTGCACATTTGTAATGGTTCCGCAGGACCAACAATAGATATTGACAATCTGGAACAAGTTTAGTGGATTTCACTGACCTATTAATGCTACAATCCCAAATTAAAGCAGTAAACCACATTTATATTGTAGCTGCAAAGCAAAAATGTAGTTGGACTATGCACAGAATGTACCTAATGTGTGCATTAACTGGCTGTGTGATAGTATGAGTCAGATTCTGTGTTGGCTGTCTGTGCATCCACTGCATGTATAATTTGGAATATGCCTGTGATGCATGTTTGTGTATGTGTGTGCCTGATTCATCTGAGAGCATTACTTATATGTACTGTACATGTACACACATGCGGATTCCTGGTCCCTCACTATGTATTGACACTTATTTCTTTGTCTTGTCCAGAGATGCATCGCACACAGACTCAATTTGAGGATGCTTTCACCTTTAAAGTCTTTGTGTTCCAGTTTGTGAATTTCTACTCGTCCCCATTCTACGTGGCTTTTGTGAAAGGACGGTGCGTCGGAGAGAAATAGTTTAATATTCAAATGGAAAGATGATCATCTGTTGGAATTTTTCCAGAGTAGATCACAAGATGATAAGCAATTATGTGGCATTCCCACTAAGATAAATGCAAGCAGTAAACAAAGATTCAGATGTATCAGTGTCTGAGAATCCGGCTTCTGGTGAAACGATTATTAGAATGTAGTAGTGATCAGAACATTTGCTTCTCCTAAGCTCCAATACCCTGACCTATATGTCTTTCCTCCATCCTCGCTCTACTGAAATCAGAACTGTTCATTGTGATTCCTATGTTAGTTTATTGCTCATCAGGATGTAAACCTAACAGATTTCCTGTGCTTCCTGAACATGTAGCCAGACCTTCACACCACTCTTACTACTTCACACTGAACTTGACCGTACACCCACGAAGCATCTACTCTATCTGTCCAATTTAAAATTCTCAAACTCATGTCTTCATTTCTTCATGATCTCTCTCTTTCCAGTCCAACTTTATCATTTTTTACTTATGTATTATTCATATCCACAGAACTGAGTTGCTTGCTAGACGACTTAAGAGCAGTTAAGAATCAACCACATTACTATGAGCCTGGTGTGAGACTGAGTACGGACACCACATTTCCGTCCCTGTATGATGTTTGTGAATCAGAAGAATTTCTTTTAGACTGTCTAGTACTTTCATTATTTCCATTGCTAACATTAATTTTCAATCCTAAATTTGCTGAATTATTTGTATTAACCGATTAACAGTGTTAATTTGGTCAGTCATTGAGAAGTGCCTTGGAATCTGTTACTACATTATGGCTACTATAATTAATAACTGGTCTATTAATTGTCATATGTGCTGAGATCCAGTGAAAGGCTTTTGTCTGTGTGCCATTGAGACAGATCATTCCAAACGTAAGTACATTGAGGCACTACGAAAGGATAAAATATGCAAAATCAGAGTCAAAGTAGGGTTTATTGTCATATGCAGAGGAGGTGCAATGAAAAACTTACTTGCAGCATCATTAGAGGCACATAACATCATATAACCAACATCAACAAGAAAACCATGGAAACTATGTTTACAAAAAAAGCAAAACTGGAACAAAAACAACATCCATTTTAGCGCAAAGTGATCAAAATGGTCACAGTTTTGCGAAACTCGAGAGGTCAAGGACACAACCCACCCAGCCAACACACTTTTCGTCCCTCTTCCCTCCGGGAGAAGGCTCAGGAGCTTGAAGACTCGTACGGCCAGATTTGGGAACAGCTTCTTTCCGACTGTGATAAGATTGCTGAACGGATCCTGACCCGGATCTGGGCCGTATCCTCCAAATACCCGGACCCGCCTCTCACTTTTTTTTTGCGCTACCTTACTTTCCCTTTTCTATTTTCTATTTATGATTTATAATTTAAATTCTTAATATTTACTATCGATTTGTACTCCAGGGAGCGCGAAGTGCCGAATCAAATATCGCTGTGATGATTGTATGCTCTAGTATCAATTGTTTGGCGACAATAAAGTAAAGACTAGGGTTATGCTGGTTGGTTCAAGAACAAAGGGAAGTGGCTGTCCTTGTAGCCAGTGGTGTGGGGCTTCAAGCTTCTGTACCATCTTGCCAGATGGTAGCTGCAAAAAGCTGGCATGGTCCGAATGATGGGCATCTGGTGTTATAGTTACAGAGAAAGTGCAAATGCCATCGCAAGGTAGACTGAGAGAGCAGCAGTTCATCTTTATCATATAAGATGTCTGTTCGAGAGGCTTATAGCAGAAGGATAGAAGATGTCCTTGAGCCTGGTGAAGCTTTTGAATCTCCTGCCTGATGGGCAGGTGTAAAGAGGGAATGACCAGGGTGTGAGGAGGGCACTTCTTGCTGCCATGGTAAAGCAGTCAACATTAACAAAGACCCCCCCACCCACCATGCATAATCTTTCTTCTCTCCCTTCCAATTGGGCAGAAGATACAAAAGCCTGCAAGCACATACCTCTAGGCACAAGTGAGCCTTCTCTCTCACTGTTGTGAAGAATGGTTTTCTACTATGATAAAATGGACTCTACCTTGTGATGACCTTGCACCTTATTGTATACCTGTACTGCACTTCCTCTGTAACATTTTATTCTGCACTCTGATATTGTTTACCTCAATGCACGGTTGTAATGAATTGATCTATATGAACAGTATGCAAGACAAGTTTTTCACTATACCTTGGTACATGTGACAGTAGTAAACCAATTTATTAGTTTAACTTGATTATATAAATGCAGGTTGTTGTTGCTGAGAGTGGAGTTCTTTTTTTAAGGATATCTTTTTTTTCCTAAGGTTTGTGGGATATCCAGGACATTATGGCAAGCTGTTTGGGATGAGGAATGAAGATGTGAGTATGAGACCATTTGGTCAGGACTTCTTTTTCCCAGATTTCTCCCCCTTTTTCTTGAGGTTATGTCCATGTGGATAAATTTTTCCAGACCAAGAGAGAGTGAGGTACCTACTCACTAAACATGTTTGACTGAACACGCTCAGCAACTTTTCTTCACTTCCTTCGGAATCCTTCCCTTCTCTTGCTTATGGGTGACCATTGCTCCTGGTGCGGCCTTCTATATATTGGTAACTGGGGTGATATACTGCGTCCGGTGCTCCCGGTGCGGCCTTCTATATATTGGCGAGGCCCGACTCAGGCTGGGAGACCGTTTCGCTGAACACCTACGCTCTGTCCGCCAGAGAAAGCAGGATCTCCCAGTGGCAACACATTTTAATTCCACGTCCCATTCCCATTCTGATATGTCTATTCACAGCCTCCTCTACTGTCAAGATGAAGCCACACTCAGGTTGGAGGTACAACACCTTATATTCCGTCTGGGTAGCCTCCAACCTGATGGCATGAACATTGACTTCTCTAACTTCCGTTAATGGCCCTCCTCCCCTTCACACCCCATCCCTTATTTATTTATTTAATATATATTTATATATATTTAATTCCCCTCCCCCGTTTTTCTCTCTCTCTCTCTTTTCTCCCTCTCTTTTTTCTCCCTCTGTCCCTCTCACTATAACTCCTTGCCTGCTCGCCACCCTCCAGGCTCCCCTCCCCCCTTCTCTTTCTCCCCAGGCTTCCCGTCCCATGATCCTCTCCCTTCTCCAGCCTGGTATCCTTTTTGCCAATCAACTTTCCAGCTCTTAGATCCACCCCTCCCCCTACTGGCTTCTCCTATCATTTCGAATCTCACCCTTCCCCTCCCACTTTCAAATCTCTTACTATCTCTTCTTTCAGTTAGTCCTGACGAAGGGTCTCGGCCCAAAATGTCGACTGTACCTCTTCCTATAGATGCTGCCTGGCCTGCTGCGTTCACCAGCATTTTTTGTGTGTGTTGGGTGAAGAAAGTTTGTTATGTTTCTCATTGATCTGAAGTCACACCTAAAACTTTAAGATGCCTTTCTCAGAGGCTGACTGACCTTTTCTGAATACCTGCTTTTCTTTAAGTGTTTGCATTTTCATTTGTTTTTGTTTCTGTGGATAAGTCTAGTTTGAAAGTGTAACAGAGAGTGGGACATCCATGGGTTGCCCAGTTACATGGCCTGAAACACTTGTATAGTGACTGTGAGAAGAGCAGGTTAATTATTAAAGTATCTTTAACAACCAGGAGGAAATTGTGAAATATGCAACAGGGTACGGCTTAAGAATAGTGGTGGAGTATGAGAATGGGGGGTTATCATCAGATCTCTGGATCCCCTGGATCAAGCACTGCCCTCTGTCATTAGGACATGCATAGTGAAGTTCTATTTTGGTTCTTATCATCTATTTAAAGAGAAAATAATTTTAGGGTTAGCTCATTGTGAATAAACACGCCCTGTTTGCTTCTTATCACTCTTTCTTATTTATTTATATATTCACGAGATGTGGTTGTCGTCAGCTAAGCCGGCATTTATTGGCCATCCCTGGTTGCCCTTGAGAAGGTGGTGATGAACTGCTGCAGTCCCTGAGGTGTAGGTACACCCACAGTGCTGTTAGGGAGGGAATCCCATGATTTTGACCCAGCGACAATGAAGGAACGGCGATACGTTTTCAAGTTAGGATGGTGAGTGACTTGGAGGCGGATTTCCAAGTGGTGGTGTTCCCGGGTATCTGCTGTGCTCGTCCTTCTAGATGGTAATGGTCGTGGGTCTAGAAGATGCTGCCTTAGGAACTTTGGTGTGTTGTTGCAGAGCATTTTGTAGACAGTACATACTGCTGCAACTGTTTGCAATGGTGGAGAAATTGGATTTTTGTGGAAGGGGTACCAATCAAATGGGCTGCCTTGTACCAGATGGTGTCAAGCTTCTTGAGTGTTGTTGGAGCTGCACTCATCCAGGCGAGTGGCGAGTATTCCATTACACTCCTGACCTGAGCCTTGTAGACGGTGGACAGGATTTGGGGAGTCAGGAGGTGAGTTACAGGCCACAGGATTTCTAGCCTTTGACCTGCTTTGGTGGCCATGGTGTTTATATGGCTGGACCATTTCAGTTGCTCTTCTTCCTATCCATTGTGATGTTTCGTTCTGAGGGACACTGTAATATGTGTGAGTTCACTTGCTCTTTTTGGTTCTAACAGTGCGGTCCGGGTGGGTGTTTCATCGAACTTGCTCAGCAACTTTTTATTATAACGGTGGGGAAGCAGATCATCAACAACATTCAAGAGTTTGTTATCCCGTGAGTAGATATTTACATTTCCTTCGCAGCACACAAGACACTTGGGGAAGGAACATCTTGAGTGAACTTTAGGGATTTCTGTATCCTGGCAAGATTCATCTCTGCAGTGAGACCTTCACGGTGTGCACAGTGGAATGGGGTAGTTGTTGCTGGCTGAGTAGATGCCTGCAATTCAGAAATGTGCCTTGGTAACCTGGGTTCCAAACTGACTGACTCTTGACGTAAACACAGACCAATTTATAAATTCTGGCATTACTTGAAGCACAGAATGATGGAATTAATGGATCTGCTTTGATGCACCGTTCAGTAGATGCATTGAAGCTACGGTCTAAAAGTGCACTTTGGTATTCTTAGCCTTCAGGACCATTATGTAGCCTAGATGTGGAGTTCAGTGAAAATCTAAGATGGCATACTTAAGTGCAGGTGGCAGTGTGCTTTGATAATCTGTTAATGGAACCCATGGCCCTCTAGCCACCAATCAGAGCCCAGTAGTGATGCACTATTCTGCCTAGGCTCACCTTCCGGCAGTGTAGGTGACTGAATTCTGTTGTTGTGTGCATTTCTCAGGAAGCTGAAGACCTGGTGGCAGAAGAGGAAATTAGCTATCGTCAGGGGTTCCCAGATCTGTCAGGAGCCTAAGCGATGGGAGGACGACTATGAACTCATTAATTCTGAGGGATTGTTTGAAGAGTATCTAGAAATGGGTAAGTTGGAATTTTTTATGTAGTCTACTTCCAAATTTTCCCTCTGCTTATCCACCCAATATGATAGATACTCTTTTTCAGGTTAAACCATTTCAAAAAGGACAGATAGCTATAATTTATAAATGGTTATTGAATTTGCGAAGGGTACCTAACGATAAAATTAAAGGTGCCTGGGAATTGGAATTTTGAAAGTCACTTTCAGATAATCAATGGGATAAAATTTTTCATTTGGTAAATACCTCATCTATTTGTGCCCGTCATTCCTTAATACATTTCGAGGTAGTACATCGGGCACATATGTCAAAGGATAAATTAAGCCCGCATTTTTCCCAATATTGATCCTATTTGCGACAGATGTAATACTTTAACTCATATGTTTTGGTCTTGTATCAAGATAGATAATTTTTGGAAAGATGTCTTTAAAACTTTATCAAAAGTTTTGAATTTGGACCTACAACCGAATTTATTTACAGCAATTTTTGGGATCATTCCACCAGAAGCAGGATATGTTCCTGATTCCGCTCAACGGATGATAGCTTTTGCAACTTTATTGGCTAGGAGAGCAATTTTGCTTAAATGAAAGGACTCTAATCCACCTACTGTTTTTTATTGGCTTTCCTCCATTATGTCCTGTCTAAGTTTAGAGAAAATAAGAAGTCGGACATTTGATACATCCTTTAAATTTGAAGGAACCTGGTGACCTTTTATTCAATATTTTCATATGGTTTGATTTATTACTCCTCTAGTTACTTTCTCGAAACTTTGGATTTGATCAGACAGTTTTTCTTTTTTCTTGCTTTTACTCTCAATATGGGCTGCCCAGTCCCTTTTTTTTTCATTTTTTCTTTTTTTAAAATTATTTTTTGTTTTTGTTTATAGAGAATAGTGGTTTTTTTATATATATAAAAATTATAAAAGTTTCTTTATCTTTTTTTCTTTTTATGAAATGATAAGAGGAGAATCGATTATCTTATTTTTATTATATTCTATTAAATTAATACTATGTATGATCTTGATAATGTTTATTTTACCTTTTATATGTATTGTTATCGATATAGATATCTGAGATAATCCTCCTCTTGTTTGTATATATGTACTAATTAAAAAATTAATAAAAAGATTGATAAAGAAAGAAATGGGTAAGTGAATGGAGCAATTTGTTTAATCTCCTGTAGTGTCCACAACTTAATACAGTTCAGAAATGCAACTGCAAATGCAAATAGAAATGTATTTGGTATTATGGTTTAATGTGTAATTTCAGGAGCCTTGAATCTCATTGGAATAGAATTGCAGATGGGAATTTGTCTAGAGTTGGTGATATTCAGTTACAGTGAGGTTCAGTGATATCTGATAGTTGTGTCCATTGAAAATCAGTAGTAATGTTATAATGATAGAATAAAGTTTATACAGTAGATGTTGATTATAGTGTATCTTGTGATAACCAATGATTCAGTGCAGTGGCACACTGTGTAATATATCCTGCACATTTTGATTTAAATTATGTGGTTCTCATGTATTACAATATTGCATGAAAAGATCTGAGTGAGTGATTACAGCAACTTTTCAATGGACCAGAACAACAGGAAGTCATTTCCAAAATGAGCAATGATAAGCAATGAGATCCATTGGGTATGCAATAACATACTGTATCGTGCAGAAGTATAATGCAGAAGCCTTAAGCAATTTTTGAAGCGAATGAATAACTATTCAAATTCCAATGTAATGTGTGTAACACATTGTTTAGGTGACGGTATTATAAAAGCTTATTGGGTATGAAAGTACAATCTCCTTAAATACAAATGGCTTTCAAAATCAGGTTTATTATCACTGACGTGGGTCATGAAAGTTGTTGTTTTGTGGCAGCAGTTCAATGCAATACATAATATATAATCTTATTGTAACACATGGTATAGAAACTAAAATAGGTAGTGCCAAAAAAGAGCAGAAATAGTGAGACAGTGTTCATTATTCATTCAGCAATCTGATGGCACAGGGAAAGAAGCTGCTCCTAAAACATTGAGTGTGTGTGTAAAATTTATATGTAATAAGTAAATAAGTAAAACTTGCATTAGTAACTCATACCGAAATCTAGCACAGGTCCTCTGTAGTGTAGCAACTTCTGGTAAGCAAGTGGAAGGCAGATATGAAGTAGCAGAGAGCTAAGGTTCCTGATGGTTGGCCTGTCTTTCTCTTGCCAGTGCTGCAGTTTGGCTTCATCACTATCTTTGTGGCAGCCTTTCCCCTGGCTCCTCTCTTCGCCATGCTCAACAACTGGGTGGAGATCCGGCTGGATGCTCAGAAGTTTGTGTGTGAGTTCCGGCGGCCAGTGGCTGAGCGCGCTCAGAACATCGGGGTCTGGTTCAACATTCTCGAGGCACTGGCTCAGCTCTCGGTAATCGTCAATGTGAGTAACATCGAACAGAACTTCACTGTGAGATTTCTCCTTCCGTTCCCCCCGCCCCCGCATTGCCGATCCGACTAATTCCTGTATTTCTCCTACTTTTTCTGCTGTTTCTTTCCACAAGCTGTGACCGCTGCTCTAATATAATTTTACTGTAAATAACCTTCTGATAGCTCATCCAAAGTCATTATGCTTTGAAATAAAGTCTCTGTTGGCAGTATGATAGATGGGGTGGGTGGGGCTGGGGTGCTGGGTGAAGGGTTAGTGTTGGTGATGGTGGCTCACAGCAGGCAGTCCAATGTACTGCAGGTTAGGTCAGTTCACTCAGAGGAAACAAGGCCATTGGCAGGGACTACAGCAATTTACCCAATAAAGGCAAAATGATTTATTCAAAAAAGTAGCAAAAGTGAGGAGGTATTCCATTCAAATTCTGTGCAAGATCCTAGCCACAATCAGGAGACTTAATTGTCAGGGATATTACCATATTGACACCACTCAGTGGCCTCTTTATATGTTTAGATGATAGATGTTGTAGGACTTTTTTTTTACAGTGCTTAAGCTCAGTCCTGTTCTCCCAAAGAATGCAGATACAGTGATTCCAATAAAGGGCAAAACAGAAGTAACACTTGTGGTTACAAATCACTTATCTTCAAACATCTCGATAAGCTTCACGGATGAAATATTTCTTTAAAAGTGATCGCTGCAATAATGCAGAAAACATAGCCAAGTTACATACAGCTAACCCTGCAGGCAATTGTAACGGTGTTGGTTAAAGAGGAACACCAGTGAGAATTCTCCTTTGGGAGATATTGCCAGTGAATTTCTTCTATCTATCCAAGAGGGTTGATGGAGCCTTCGTCTGAAGGTACGTTTCCAAAGGCAGCACGTCTCTCTCTGCTGCACTGGTGTCAGCCTTGATTTTGATCTCAAGCCTCTTCAGACTCAGCGGGCACACCACTAATTGAACCGCAGCAGGATGGTAATGAAGAAAGGAACAGTGGCTGTATTTGTGCTCCCAAACCTCAGTTGACAGAGGCCAATTATAACAATAGAGATGCTGCGCTGTGTGAAATCAATTAATTCAGCAAGGTGCAGGGATCAGAGCTGGGATTTTCCCTGTCAGATTACTGTAAACAAAGTCTGAAGTATTGGAATGATCCAGTTATTTTCACCACATACTTGGTGTGATTTTAGATTTAATTATAACTAAATTAAACTATATTTAAAATTATTAGATGCAATTTTACCAGCATTTTAGAAAACCCCTTCTGTGAAAGTATAGGTATGACTAAAGTGGCAAATACATCTCTGATTGGTTAGCTGCAAAATTAATGCTAGTGATGGATTAAAATTAATGGAACTCTGAATATAAATGTGGAAGTGATTGGTACTGTGAGATTACAGGAGTCTGATTTGTAGGATTAGTGAAGGCATGAATATTAGTACCAAAGATTGAATTGTGGAATTAGGATAATTCCACCTGAAAACCCAAGTCTTAATTTCAAAACACTGTCTATTACAATGAATATAAGTGTGAGAGTTAAAACTAGAAACCAATTAGTGGAATTATTGAAGGCATGAATATTTTTGTACTGGAGACTGTTCAGGCAGGTAATAATAGTAAAGTGGTTGGTAAGTTGATGGAGAAGATCCTGAGAGGCAGAATTTAGGAACATTTGGAGAGGTATAATATGATTAGGAATAGTCAGCATGGCTTTGTCAAGGGCAGGTCATGCCTTACGAGCCTGATTCAATTTTTTTGAGGATATGACTAAACACATTGATGAAAGTAGAGCAGTAGATGTAGTGTATATGGATTTCAGCAAGGCATTTAATAAGCTACCCCATGCAAGGCTTATTGAGAAAGTAAGGAGGAATGGGATCCAAGGGGACATTTCTTTGTGGATCCAGAAATGACTTGCCCACAGAAGGCAAAGAGTGGTTGTAGACGGGTCATATTCTGCTTGGAGGTTGGTCACCAGTGGAGTGCCTCAGGGATCTGTTCTGGGACCCTTACTCTTTGTGATTTTTATAAATGACCTGAAGTGGAGGGCTGGGTTAGTAAGTTTGCTGATGACACAAAGGTTGGGGGTGTTGTGGATAGTGTGGACGGCTGTCAGAGGTTACAGCAGGACATTGATAAGATGCAAAACTGGACTGAGAAGTGGCAGATGGAGTTCAACCCAGATAAGTGTGAAGTGGTTCATTTTGGTAGGTCAAATATGATGGCAGAATATAGTATTAATGGTAAGACTCTTGACAGTGTGGAGAATCAGAGGGATTTTGGGGTTCCAAGTCCACAGGACGCTCAAAGCAGCTGCGCAGGTTGACTGCGTGGTTAAGAAGGCATATGGTGTATTGGCCTTCGTCAATCGTAGAAGTGAATTTAGGAGCCGAGAGGTAATGTTGCAGCTATATAGGACCCTGGTCAGACCCCACTTGGAGTACTGTGCTCAGTTCTGGTCGCCTCACTACAGGAAGGATGTGGAAACCATAGAAAGGGTGCAGAGGAGATTTACAAGGATGTTGCCTTGATTGGGGAGCATGCCTTATGAGATCAGGTTGAGTGAACCCGGCCTTTTCTCCTTGGAGCGACGAAGGATGAGAGGTGACTTGATAGAGGTGTATAAAATGATGAGAGGCATTGATCATGTGGATAGTCAGAGGCTTTTTCCCAGGGCTGAAATGGCTGCCACAAGAGGACACAGGTTTAAGGTGCTTGGGAGTAGGTACAGGGGAGACGTCAGGGGTAAGTTTTTTATGCAGAGAGTGGTGAGTGCGTGGAATAGGCTGCCAGCAACAGTGGTGGAGGTGGATATGATAGGGTCTTTTAAGAGACTTTTAGATAGGTACATGGAGCTTGGAAAAATAGAGGGCTATGGTAACCCTAGTAATTTCTAAGGTAGGGACGTGTTCGGTATAGCTTTCTGGGCCGAAAGGCCTGTATTGTGCTGTAGGTTTTCTGTGTTTTTATGTTTCTATTTATATTATGGATAAAGAGTGTTGATATTAGCCAATTAAGGTTAAACATTTTGGATACTTGGGAAAACATTTGTATTGTGTATACAATGCCTTGTGTGTGTCAAGGATTAAGGATCAACTTTATTCACCATATATACTTACATGTATTAGACATTTGCTGTGATGTAATGGTGCAACATGAAATAAAAACAGCAACATTCAAAAAATATTAAGAATAAAGAATTATATTAAAACTTATTATAAAATAAGTTAGAGGTTAAAGTATGGATGCAGAATATAATGTGCAGAAATACATAGCTACCAGCATGTATTTACAATGTAAACAGCATTATAAAAAGTGGTTTAAAGTGTTTATAGGGCAGCGACTCAGGTAGAGGGGGTGAGGGAGGCTAACTAGGATGGCTGATCAGATGAATTGCTTGGTGGAAGAAAGTTTTAAGATGGCATGAAGTGTTTTTTGTTTTAATGGTGTATTTTAATATGTACACAGAATGTCTTGACTTGTGCAGACTGTGGCCATTTTTGCATACAGTCCATTAGCCATCTAGTTGTGTCTGAGCTTGTTCCCTTTCCCACTCCAGGCTTTCCTGATTGCATTTACATCTGATTTCCTGCCCCGTCTACTCTATCAGTTTGAACATGATGGCAGCCTGGATGGTTATGTGAACTTCACACTGGCATATGCTCCCTACAGCTACGTCAGCAGCAACTACACTATATGTAGGTGAGACCATCTAGGTATACTTCATACAAATAATACAAGCGGGTTCCATCCAGTCTTCAATAGGGGGACATCTGTTCATCATTCTCAGGATGAGAGGGTTGTCTTATCATGAACGGCTGAAGAAATTAGATCTGTATTCTTTGGAATTTTGAAGAGTTTGGGTATCCTAATGAAAGATATACTATCTTGACAGGGGAGATGTTAAGGTGTTTTCAACAGTGTGAGAATCTCAATAGAGCAGGTATATTGACAAGATAAGGGGCAGCCATTTGAAACTGTGGTAAGTAGGAACTTTTGGCGGATGGTGGTGAATCTCTGGAATTCTTCAATTTGGAGGGCTGTGGAGTGTAAATCTTTGGAACTTTAAAGCATTCAGGAAGTGATTGTGATGGGTAAGAGAGGAAGCCGTGACAGAAGGTGAGCTGGTGGTTTTAGATAATGGGAGTGAAACCAAAGAGGCAGATGGAAAGGATACTAAGTTTTCTCATGGCATAGCTGTGGTCATTGGAATATCCCTGGTGTCTTTGACCTGGTTGCTTTGGTTGCTTTGGGACTAAAAATAGTGATAGAAGAGGTAAACATGAAGTTGATATTTAAATAGCAAAGGACACTAAACCGACTTGGTCAACAACTGGGCATGCTGCAAGTGGAGACCCAGATACATAGGAGCCAGGACTTGAACCTGTTTTTTTTTAATATTCATATGTTTTAACACAGTAGCATTAATTTCCCTGTTGAAATTCTAGCCATTGTGAAATTGGACCAGGTTCTTCTGGGTGCAGTTCGCCCTAGGGTGCCTGTTGATACATGTAATGACAACATCAGCACATGGCACTCATTTCTTCAATCATCATCATCAGGTGCCATGCCCAGTTTGAGCTTTGACTGCCATGGCCCACACACTCCTGTTTTGGGTCAAGTGGATCAATTCATTGATATTCATTTTCAGTTCTCTGGCTGCTGTCTCCATTATCATTTGTCTTTGCCTTCCTTTTGCTTTCTTCCCTTCAGTCTTTCCCATAATTACCGTGCATTCTAACTCCGCTTTCCTAATCACATGTCCAATGAAGTTACGTTGCCTTTTCATGATCTCATACATTATTTCTCTTTTTGTGCTTGCTCTGTTCATGACATCCTCATTAGATATTCATTTCGTCCATGATATTCTTTGCATCCTCCTCAAAAACTACATCTCTGCTGCTACAATTCGTTTCCTCGTGTTACTAGATATTGTCCAACATTCTGATCCATATAACATAACTGGATAAATGTAACATTTCAGTACTCTGAGGTGGGTTGTCATGCCTAGTTTAGTGTTGGTCAGTATACTCTTTATTCTCGTAAAGGTGTCTTTTGCCATCCCTATTCTTCTTTGAATGTCCATGTCGCACCTGCCACCTGATGTCACCCAGCTTCCTAAGTAGCAAAAGTTCTGTACTTGTTTTATGTTGTCCCCATTTATTTTCAGCCTGCAGATAAGATTCTCCTTCTTTTTGAATATCAGCATACATTCTGTCTTTTTGCAATTGATAGGTAGACACATTTTTGCACTTTCTTCAACAATTATATCAATTAAGTTTTGTAGTTCTTCCTCCATACTTGCAATTAACAGTGTCATCTGCATATCTGAAATTATTGATGTTTTCACTGCCAACTTTGATTCCCAAGATGTCTCTCATTTTTTGTAATATTGTTTCACTGTACGCATTAACATTAAATAATGTCATTGACTATACAAAAGCTTTTGACACTGTCAGACAGCAAGATCTTCTGGAAATGCTTCAAGATCTTGACATAGATGGGAAAGATATACATTTCTTAAGAAACTTATACTGGGACCAGACAGCATCCATCAGAATAGAAGGAGAAGTGAGTGAGTATGTGAATATCATAAGAGGAGTCAGGCAAGGTTGTGTCTTTTCACCAGACTTATTCAACCTGTATAGTGAAAATATCTTGAGAAGTATCAAAGACATCAAAGAGTTCACAATTGGAGGCCATAATATAAATAACATCAGATATGCTGATGACATCATACTAATAGCTGACTCAGAAACAAAACTTCAAGAACTATCACTATCGTGGCAGCAGAGAGTAATCGCAAAGGCCTCTCAATCAACACCAAGAAGACAGAAAGCATGGTCATCTCCAGAAAGACAAACATCCCACAATGTGTGATCAAGATCGGAAATACAAACATCAAACAAGTCAACACATTCAGATACCTTGGCAGCCTAATAGCAAGTAATGGCTGGTGCGACACAGATATTAAATACAGAATAGCTATGGTGAAAGAAGCTTTCCAAAAAATGAAGACCATATTAATAGACAGAAAGATGAGCACGCACACTAAAAACAGAATACTGCAGTGCTACATTTATTCTATCCTGACTTATGGAAGTGAATGCTGGACCATTTCCCCAGCAATGGAAAAGAGACTAGAAGCAGCTGAATTATGGTTCTACAGGAGAATGTTAAAATATCATGGACCACACACACATCAAATGAGGAAGTTCTCAGAAGAACCCAAGCAGTTCGATCACTCATACCAACAATAAGAGAAAGACAACTCAGATTCCTAGGAAAGATGTGGAAAGATGAACTAGAAAAACCCATACTCTCTGGAAAGATTGAGGGGAGCAAACCTAGAGGAAGACCTCGGCTTATGTACATCAAAAGCATAGCCAGGTGGCTACACATCGAGGAAATGGAAATCATCCAAAAAACAAAGGATAGATCTATATGGAAAACCATGGTCACCAAAGTCCGCATCGGATATGGTACCTAGGCAGACAGACAGACAGTACACGTTAAACAAATCAGGGCGAAAACACACCCTTGTCTCAGGCCTCTCTTGATTTTCGTAAACTGACTCACTTCTCCATCTATTCTTACAGAGGCAGTTTGTTCCCAATACAGATTTCTGATTAGCTGGAAGTTTTTTGAATCTAGATCTAAAGTTTCCTGTAATATTTCAAATAACTTATTGTGCTTCACTTTATCAAATGCTTTTGTGTAGCCGATAAAACAAACAAATCTTTTTGCACTTGAATAACTCGTTCTGACAGTATCCTTATCATCAATATCGTGTGTCTTGTACCTTTGTCTTTCACAAAACCACATTGTTCTTTACCTATTTCACCTTTTATCTTACTTTTAGCTCTTGTCATCAAAATTTCTAGAAGTATCTTAGTGATATGACTCATTAAACTTATGGTCCTATGTAATGAACATTTTATTGCTCCAGGTTTCTCAGGAAGAGTGATAAATGCTGATTTTTTTCATCTCTTCTTATTATTCCAGTCTCATAAATGTCATTGATTAAATCAGTAAGTTTTTCAATTCCATAATCTTCAAGGGCGATAATTTGTGCTATTACTAAATCATCAGGACCTGCTGCCTTCCTTCATCTTATTTATTGCATTATGAACTTCAGATTTCTTCAATAGCTGGAGTAGTAATCTGCAACCTATGTCTGTCATTTGCAACTCACAGTAAAACAAGAAGCAAGCCTTGCAGCAAGAGACATGAATTAAATTATGAGGTTGACATTTAATTATTTGCAATAACCTACCTTAGATTTCAGTCATCTAGATACGACACGCACGTTTAGTGGAGGAGCTGCCATTAGAAATGTAGTACAGCGAGTAAAGGTGAGCTATAGTTTCTAGCTAAGTGAGGGCTGCAGGTGAATGGAAACCCAACTGTATGTTACTCTGTAACTCTGTCTGTGGATGGTTAGTTTGCACCCTCTCCTTCAAGCGGGTTATTGGGTGACGATTTGGAGTTCACATTGCAGGAGATATAACTAGCATTTCTCGCACCTTGCAACATTAGAACATAAAATGGCCTCTTGCACTGAACTAGGCCTGTACATTTCTTTCTTTAAGAGTTTTATTGAAGCATGTCCATACTGAGAATAAGCATTCTCAGTATGGACATGCTTCAATAAAACTCTTAAGTTCCATAATAAATGATTGCTTGACAGGAACTCAAGTGGAGAAGACAGTAAAAAAAAATATATGGATCACCGACATAGTGCCAAGAAGTATTAAATGTAAATCAAATACAATCATGAATCTTAGGACTATCATTACTTTAGCTGTGTGTGCAATTTGGGATCAATAAAAGGAAGGATTACCAAGAAAATGGAGAGACAACAGCAAAGTTTCACTAGGGTGGAGGAAGTACAAACAGAGCCAGATTTAATTAAAAGAGCTGTGATTATTGATGATTTTGTGGAGGCATTTCAAGTCTTAAGGCAAATAGAAACAAATATGTTCCAATGATTGAGGGTTCTGGAGCAATTGGGACTTAGATATTCATCTGAAACTAAGAGTCTTAGGACAACGGAGAGCTGGAGATTTTTTTACATAGGATTGTGAGGTCTTGGAATGCATCAGTAGATTTAGTGATTGCAACAAACAAATACGTTGACAGTCAAAAAGAGGTCAGACAAATGACTAATGGAGAATATGTCAGGATCAAGAAAAGAACTGGGCGTGTGGAGTTAACAGTCCTCTCCATATACAGTGCTTAAACACCATCATAGGTTGTTTGGACCAAACAGTTTGTTCCTGTGTTGCAACTTCTATGTGATTCTTACATGTAACGACAGGTATAAAGCATTCCGTGATCCAGATGGGAATCTAACTTTGTTCTATTGGAAGCTGCTGGCTGTTCAACTTGGATTCATCATTGCTTTTGAGGTAAGTCCATGAAACGAAGCATTTCCCCGTGTTCAGTGCTGTACTCTTTTCTCGTTTTTCTTGGATAATTGGGTTGCTCTTAAATCTTAGCCTCGGTGTAGTTACACAGTGGTCTGAAAGTATTCAACTTACAGCTCAGACGTCAATGGCAAACCTCTCTTAAAGCTCATTTATAAAAATATATTTGAACATCCTCTGGGCATTTATCACATCCTTGTAATCCACTCCTTGTTTTACACTCTTGGGATTGCACACTGCTTGTGGATATTGTGCAGATAATCCTACACACTGTATATTTCTCTGATGTCATGATCTGCTAGCTCTGCTGAAAGCTATTGTTCCTATTGCAGGACCGGTGTGGTTTTGTCACTGAATTGCTGTGTTTTGGTTCTGCAGCATGTCGTCTTTTTCATTCTCCGTCTAATTGACTGGATGGTGCGGGACATCCCAGAGTCGCTGGAGGTGAAAATAAAACGGGAGCGGTACCTCGCCAAGCAGGCGTTGGCAGATAACCAGGATGTTTTTCTGTCGGTGAGTTAACGTGCAATTTCTCCAGGTTAATGACAGTGCAGTGATGTGTCAGTCCAAGGTAGCAAACAACATGATTAGCATGTTTACTTCAATTAAGTGATTATAATTAAGCTCAATAAATCACTCAATGTGATTCACAGTAATGTAATCTGTAAGATGAAGGAATGAATTCTGTGGCTTGTTCATTGGAGTAAGTGCCCATGGTGTACAAGATGGTGTGATACTGGTTCCCACAGTAAGTAAGCAAGAATTCAGTGCCTCAGTCGGTGTGTTTTCCTCCTATTGGCATCAAGTCGATGCAGCACACGCGGCCGCTCCGGAATGATATCTGTATTTGTTAAGTAGGGTACCGTGCACAATTCTGATTTGATGGAGACAGACGTGAGAGCGCAGAGGAACATCTGGAGAAATTTCTGAAATGCCCGCTTCGCTGCCGCTGGTACGGTATGGTCTGAAATCTCTGGAGGAGTAGGCCTCAGCTTTGCGTGTTTCAGCGGCCGGGACGAGATTGAAGGCGCTTGGCAGAGGATGGCACTCGGGAGGCTGTATCGGAGGGGCTGGTTGGAGGCTCGAAGTTTTCAGATGGACTCAGTCACCTGTGGTCGGGTGCTTCCAATGCATCAGCAATTGTCAGTTGTCCGTGTCTGGAGGTTTATGGCAGGGGAGTTTCTCCCTTTTTGCCGCCTGCTATCGGGGACTATAGGAGTTGATCGGGACTTGAGACTTTTTTTTACCATGCCCATGGTCTGTTCTTTATCAAATTATGGTATTGTTTTGCACTGCTGTAACTATATGTTATAATTATGTGGTTCTGTCAGTGTTAGTCTTTGGTTTGTCCTATTTTTGTGTGCTATCACTCTGGAGGAACATCGTATCATTTCTTAATGCATTTATGCATTTCTAAATGACAATAAATGGGGACTGAGTGTCCTTATAATCTAATCAGATCTAATTCTGACAAGAGCAGTGCAGAAGCTGTTTTTTCCACACCACTGGAGACATGAGAGACTGTAGCTGCTGGAATCTGGAGCAACAGCCTGCTGGAGGCGTTCAGCAGGTCAAGTAGCATTTGTGGGCGCAAAGGAATGGTCTTGATGTAGTCCTGATACAGCTTTTTGACCCAAAACGTTGACAATTCCCTTCCCCACAGATCCTCCTCGACCCACTGAGTTCCTCCAGCAGATCGTTCCTGTAGCATTTGACTCAGTTCCGATGCACAGAGCATTCCACCATCGACAAGGCACAGGTCTGAGTTATGACGGGTTTCTCTCCAATTGCCCGAATTGGATCCAGCTCCAACAACACTCAGGAACTTGATGGCATCCAGCACAAACCTCTTCATTGGTGACTCATCCAATAAACCTAAATGTTTGTTCCGTCCAGCACTGCCGCAGTGCAGAGCCTCAGACAATGGACTGCAGTTACTCACCCAGACAACTGTGACAGCATCCTCAACTCCGTTGCCTCTACCACCAAGAAGGGCAAGGACCTCTGCCGCTTGGGAGGTCACCACACTTTAAGTCACACACAACCCTGAATGGAAATATATCTCCATTTCCCCATGGCAGATGGATTCAAATCCTGGAACAGCATGCAAGGTTAAAGAAGATCACTCACTGGCATCTCCTCAGAGCATTTGAGAACAATATATGCCGCTGTAGCCTGTTTATGAATAACAATCGTATTGAAATTTGTTTATTATTGTCAAATGCACTGAGATACAGTGAAAAATGTGTCTTGTACACTGTTCATACAGACCAATTCTTTACACAGTGCATTGAGAGAGAACAAGGTTAAACAAATAACAACGCAGAATACAGTGTAACAGCTACAGAGAAAGTTCATTGCAGGTAAACAAGGTGCAAAATTATAACAGATTTTGAGGTCAAGACTATTTGAAGTTGTTAAGAATCTCCCTATATTAGTTTTATCTAAAGGTTAATAAGAAGCGCTTTGAATGGATCTTTTATTTTAAAGTTTATTGAAACAGAACTTAGTCACATAAGAACATAAGAAATAGGAGAAACACACTCAAAATGCTGGAGGAACTCAGCAGGTCAGGCAGCATCTATGGAAATGAATAAATAATCGATGTTTTGGCCTGAAACCTTTCTTCAGGACCGAAAAGGAAGTGGGTGGGGGTTGGGTGGGGAGAGAATGCCAGAAGCAAATAAATAGAGCTGGAATAGGCCACCTGGCCTATGAAGCCTGCTCTGCTATTAATAAGATCATGTTCTGGCCATGGACTCAGCTCTACTGACCTGATTTTTCCCAATAACCCTTAATTCCCCTGCTATGCAAAAATCAATCTCACTGTTTCTTAAATATATTTAATGAGGTAACCTCTACTATTTCCTTAGACAGAGAATTCCACAGATGCACTGCTCTCTGGGAAAAGCAATTTCTCCTCATCTCTGTCCTAAATCTATTCCCCTGAATCTTGATGCTAATTCAAAGTTCAAACTAAATTTATTATATTGTACCCTAGTTCTAGTCACACTTGCCGGTGGAAACAACTTTCCTGCCTCTATTTTATCAATCCCTTTCATAAGTTTATAAGTTTCTAAAAGACCCCCTCTCAATCTGAATTCTACCAAGTATATTCCCAGCAACTCAATCTCTCCTCACAGGCTAATCCCCTCATCTCCAAAGTCAACCTGCTGATAATTGAATGAGTAACTATATGGCCATCTGTCAGTACAGTTGATTCAGCATTTTAAAAGTTTTGGTATGAGTCCACAGTTTGCTTCACACTCTTTCTATTGGCTAAAGGAATTGGTTAAGGGGTCCTGGAACTAACCTGGGATTTGATTTGATAACTGGCAGGTGATTAAAGAAAATAAGCAAGATTTCAGGTAATCCTGAAGACTTGAAAACCCCAAATCAATAGTTAATATTTCTACAAGTGCATCTAAAGATCCTTTCACGTTTTCTTCCTTGTACACTGATGACTGATGTTACTAGTGATCTCAGAGTAGTTTTGGGGCATAATGATGTCAAAATTGTCAATTTGTTTGCGAAAGTAGAGTTCCGACCTGTTCACAATTAGGGTCTTACAGAATAGTTTGACTGGCCTCAAGCAGGGATCTGGCAGGAAGCTTTTACTTATTATTTTGACCTTGCTATTGCCTCACTCATTCCAAGGAGTAGGAGGCTGAGACTCTGGTGTGGTTGCTTAGAGAGGATCAGATTCAGTCTGAGAGAGATTGGTGCCATCCCAGAGCTCCAGGGTAAGCCAGGAGGAGGAAAGCACGAGCTAGCTGAAGCAAATTAGCTGTAAAACCAGAGGACTGAAATGCTGAACAAATTGCTGCCTTTCTTTTTAGAATTTTCTGCCTCTCCTAGAAGTGAGCCACTCAGAATTTATCCGGATTTCTTAATGAACCAGCACAGTTTGTTTTGCGTTTTGCATCTATATTGAGTCTGTGTGTGGGCGTGGAGTTTTTATCTGTATGTAATCTTGAGAGTGTGTGTTAGACAGACGCTATGCATTGATATCTGTGTTTGGCTACCATACATTTCTAAACCCTTCCATCTCCTCTTTCAAACAACTCTTTCCCTAAAGTTCAGTCATTCCTTTGAACATCTCTTTTGTTTCCTCTAAGCTTCTTTAAGATACTCTCTAACATTAAAGACACTATATAAATGGCAAACTGTTGTTCGTGTCCTCAATTATACTGATTGCAGCATGTTGCAAAAAGAGCTGTAAATGTTTGTTTCCTGCAGTTAAAGTTATAATGAAACATTACTTTTCTATATTAAATTCTGGCCTGCCCCTGGAGTGAACTGTAGTAACTTCAGGGAAGTGTGGAAAAGCAAAGGATTCCCTTACGTCAAGGGATTGCAGGTTTCTTGACTGCTGTGGTCACCAATTAGTGAAGCATTTCCCAACTCCATTGATGGCTTTAATGTCAGGACAACAGCGACTAACCTGTGGTCTAGTAACAAGTTTCTAAGCATTAGATAGTAAGACAAGATAAATCAGCAGAGCAGCCTGTGACTGGTTGACGTTGATCTTTGGTTTGTCTATTGAAGGAAAAAATGAACGAAGGGAGGTGCAGTGTTAAGTTGCACGAGTTAGAGGAATGGTATACTTTTACAACAATGAAAATCCAGTGAGGAGAAAGTGGATGTATTTCTGCTTAAAGGGCAATGAAAAAAGTTTGTATTGGCAATAGTCACATTAAATGGATAAATTAATATGTGCTCATGCATTTATGTCTCTAATTTCCCTGATTATATCTCCACAGGAAATGGTATATCCTGCAGTACCCTAAGCCTGTAAATGGCAGCTTGGCCTTGATTCAGGAAGAAGGAGCTTACTGGCTAAATGCCCAATTACACAGCCAGCCGGAGTCTCCACATGGTGGGAGATGTGAAGATGAAGTTACAGGATGATGATGTTGATTTGCTGAGATGTCAGTGCTTTTGGTTTGGTGTTTGCTGCAGATGTGGCATGTTCTATCCCAGCCAGCCGGCTTTGCATGGCTGTGAAGCACTTCCATATCAATGGATAGAAGGGTCAGCCTTGGCCATCTGCTGTCCCCTGCCTTTGCCCCCGCCACTTTCACCATTAAGGATTGTGTTTTGTGATTTCCCTTTCGCTAACCCTGTCTTTCCACTCTACTGTGCTGATCTTTTGCAGGTCTTGTCTTCTCTTTATGTTAGTGGGGAATCGGGGGTAATTCAGACTGGCCTGACTGCCTCCCAAAGGAACGGTGTCATCCCAGGTTTTTAGCATTTTCATAATCCTCAATGTCTTGGGCCACGACAACGATTTAGCACTGGAAATGATCTGGCCATTGATTGGGATCCTCAAAACCCCACCTGAAGCTACACAATCCTTACCAAGGGATTAACACATCCGCATTAATCAAAGTGGATGACAAATAATCCGAAAGGAATATAAACAAATATCGCACAAGGAATCAAGTTTTTTTGCAAGGTTTGGCTAGAGTTGAAGTAGGGTCAGGCTGGTTTGGTTTGGGATGGACTCAAGCAATTCGTCTGTTATGTTTGAGATCCATGTCAACACTACCAGTAAGGTGAATGACTGGGTTATGTTTTACAACCAATTAGAAACACGAAGTTCCATAACAACAATTAAAACCCTTCATTTAAAAAAATCCTTTCATTCCCACTCCTTAATTCCCTCTTCTAAATGATTTGCCTTTGAATGCACTGATGTAGTTAGGATTAGGATTATGAAGACATGTAGTCCTCTTTTATTGTCATTTAGTAATGCATGCATTAAGAAATGATACATTATTTCCTCCAGTGTGATATCACAAAACACAGGACAGACCAAGACTAAAAAAACTGACAAAACCACATAATTATAACATATAGTTACAAACAGTGCAACAATACCATAACTTGATGAAGAAGTCCATGAGCACAGTAAAGTTTAAAGTTTCTCAAATGTCCCACATCTCATGCAGACGGGAGAAGGAAGAAAAACTCTCCCTGCCATGCCGACCACAATCCGACTCTGAGTCATCCGAAAACTTCGAGCTCTGATCATCTCTCCGACACCGAGTACCGAGCACCATCTCTGTCCGAACGATTCGACCTCCTTCTCGGTCGCCAAAAGCAGGCAAGGCCGGGGATTTTGAGGCCTAACCTCCGAAAGATTCCCGACCACACAGCAACGACAGCAGCGAACGGGCATTTCGGAAATTTCTCCAGGTGTTCCTCTGTGCTTTCACATCCATTCTCCATCAAATCAGAATTGTCCACGGCCCCTATTTAACAGATACGATATCATTTTTCACCGGAGGGCTGCGCACACGCAGGCGCACCGCCATCTTCTCCTCCAGCCTGTTATAAAAGGTTCATTAATGTTCCTTACTCTGTGCAGTTGTAAGGGCAAGCACTGCCAGTTTCTTGAGCTGCATTTGGAACTTCCAGCAGAAAACTGTGATTACACTTGCTGGCCTGGTGTCTGTAACTCAAACAATGCAACACCACCGTGTCCTTCACATGGCAACAGAAAGAGCATCAAACTATTCAAGCATGTTTCACCGCTACTTTGCCCATTTGGTGAATACAGTATCGCAGACTTCTCCCACAAAGAATGTGGTCCCAGTAATCCTGCATGATCTGGGTAATCTGATCCTAGCTCATTCTGCATATTTTGTGGAAATTCTTACAGCTAGTAACGATGTGTAATCCTAAACACACTTGTAGAGCTTGATATCTTTCTCCCTCACCTCTTCCCTCGAGCCACTGCAATCTTTCTTCTATCCCGCTAGTTTGTGTGCAGACAGTACTTCTATAAACCTTCCTCTTTTTTCTAACTGAGTTATAAATCTTCCTCCTGATATGGATTTCTCTTTCTGTACATTCATTGTGTTGAAATCAGGTAACACTAAGCTATCTCCTACTCTAACGCAAAATTAAAAGTTATTTTGACTTATGCACCACACATAGCTCTGTGCACGTGATCACCTTATAGGGAAATATTTACATTTAAACCTCTGTACAAAAGTCTTCTAAATTTCTGTACACTGAAGAGACTGCCCCAAAACCAACGATGACATCACATTTTCCCATCACCTGCTGACGAAGAGCATGTTTCTCTAACATGTTCCTGAGTCTGATGTTTAGCTTGAGTTTTCTAATAATTTGTTCCTTTCCAATTTTCTTTACCATCGGCAGCTTTCCTTCAGCTACCTAGGCCCAGCGATATAAACTCCCTCTCATCAGACAGTCAATAAAAGAAACTTATGATGCAGAAGGACATGGCCTTTAGTTTGCATACTGCAATCAAATGAAGTTTACATTCTCAGCTCTCAGTCCATTGCATTTAGGTTATGGTTTCTCAAGTGTAGCATCTCTAGGAAGAGGTACAGTCGCCGTTTCAGGCCGAGACCCTTCGTCAGGACTAACTGAATGAAGAGCTAGTAAGAGATTTGAAAGTGCGAGGGGGAGGGGGAGATCCAAAATGATAGGAGAAGACAGGAGGGGGAGGGATGGAGCCAAGAGCTGGACAGGTGATAGGCAAAAGGGATATGAGAGGATCATGGGACGAGAGGCCCAGGGAGAAGGAAAAGGAGGAGGGGGGAAAACCCCAGAGGATGGGCAAGGGGTATAGTGAGAGGGACAGGGGGAGAAAAAGGAGAGAGAGGGAAAGAATGTGTGTAAATAAATAACGGATGGGGTACGAGGGGAAGGTGGGGCATTAGCGGAAGTTTGACAAGTCAATGTTAATTGCCAATCAACTGTCCAGCTCTTGGCTCCATCCCTCCCCCTCCTGTCTTCTCCTATCATTTTGGATCTCCCCCTCCCCCTCCCACTTTCAAATCTCTTACTAACTCTTCCTTCAGTTAGTCCTGACGAAGGGTCTCGGCCTGAAACGTCGACTGTGCCTCTTCCCAGAGATGCTGCCTGGCCTGCTGCATTCACCAGCAACTTTGATGTGTGTTGCTCGAATTTCCAGCATCTGCAGAATTCCTCGTGTTTGCGCCTGTAAACACTTCTGCAGCTTTAAAAGTGCTATGTAACTGTAAATTGTTGCTGTGGTGCTGTTACGAATTTTAAGTAACACCTTGCCTCTTCAGATAGTTCAATGCACTTTACAATGAATTAAACACTATTGAAGTGCAATCACTATTTTCATGTCAGCAAATACAGTGGCTAATTTGCATAAAGCAGACCACCAGAAGGACTGCTTGTATTGTTTTGGTGATGTGGTTGAATAAAACGTTTTGACCTGGGATATGGGGAGAATAGTTTGCACTTCAAACAGTGCAGTGGAATCTATTACACCCAGTTGAAGCAGTGGGATTTTGGTTGATGATCTTATCTCAAAGGAAGAAGCTTTGGAGATGTAGTGGTCCCTTGGTATTGCGCATAAAGGATCTGATGACCCAGGGTGCTTAGTCCTGGGGAGCAGTTTAAATTTACAATCTTATTAAGAGATAGGAATTGGTAATTCAGCTAGACAGAGAAATGTTTCCTAAAACAACGGAGGAGACTTCTCTCCACATCAGCTCTCAGTTCTATTCTCCCACTTATTTCCATTTAGCCCTGCGACTTACTTTTTCTAATAGCTGCCTTTGATTATTTGGCCACTACACTAAGCGGTAATCCACTCTGACCAGTTTACATGCCAGCATGTCTTTGGGATTTGGGAGGAAACTGAAGCATTGGGGAGAGAACACAAACTCCAAGCAGACAGCACCCAGGGTCCAGGATCAAAACGAATCACTGGAGCAGTGAGACAGCCTCACTTACCACTGCACCACCAAGCCACCCTTATGATGGCACCTCATTAAATGGGACAATGAAAGGTGCTGTCAGCAAAACAGAGAAAACAGTATCTTTGCACTTCAGCAGATTCTACTGGATGTGAAAATTATATCAAATACTGTGATTCCGATAAACCTCGGTGTAAGTCAAGAATTCACAAGTACCTCCCGTTTTGTGCAAGGTGGGAGGTGTGGACAGATGAGACTTCACAGTCTGTTCTACGCTGATAAAACCAAAAACAGATTGCTTTCCTCATAAATATTCCTGGTTTTGTGGCTCCATTACTCACGTTCCTCTCCTTCCCCTTCCCAATCTGACCTTTAGATCTTTGGATGAAACAAAGAATTATTAATGCATACTATCTTCAGCATCAATCTTGAGCAGGCTACTGTACTGTTGCAAATCTGTGCATCCTTTAATAAGACAATTAGTTTCATTTGCAGCCTCTCAGATCATGCAGAAATAAAATTTTCCGTACTTGTCCTGAGAAAGAGTCACGAAGATCTTTTGTCTCCTTAACATAACGACTATTGCTGGTGCCTTCTGTTCTTAGACTTCCATTCTATGAATCACAGCTAAGCGTAAAGCACTTCCTGCTATTGTTTTGTATTTACCGTATATTTGATTCCTAAATGTCTTAACGCTGCCGATGCAGAATGGTCTGAATATTTTATTTTGGTTGAATAAACCGGTTTGCACTATAATTTTGTTCTGTGTCTATTTGCTTTGCATTTCTAGGCTCTTCAAGCCTGTTAAGGATTGCTGTTTCTTCAATATTCCCTATCACCAGGCAGTCCAGTTTATTCCATAATTCTCCCTCTTTTGATTGTTATGCAGCAGTGTGAATATTGCACAATAACTTTTTTAAAAACATTTTTTGTCCTCTTTATTCCAAATATTTTGGGCTTCTTCATTTATTTGCTCTTGTGAATAATAACTTCTTTGAATGAAAAGGTTTTCTCTTTCCTTGTCTGTGGTCTTGAATTGAACCACTCTGGATGGACGACACGAATCCCTGAGCACTCCCCACAGCTTTAAGGCTGCCACGTGCCCAGGTGCATCAGGAAAACGATTTGCGTGATTCCTTTGAGTTACCTCTTCAGCAAAGGAAACAGGCCACTCAGCCCATCCCATCCATGCTATCTGCCTGTCCATGTTTGGCCTAAGGCCTCTAAACCTCTCCTATCTGTGTATTTATCCAGGCAGCGTTTGAATGTTACTGATGTAACTGCCTCCATCCTATTACTGGCAGCTCATTCCAAACACTCAGTATGCTTTGCATGAAGAAGCTGCCCCTGATGTCTCTATTAAATCTCTCACTTCTGAGCTTAAACCTATGTACGCCATCTTGTTTTTAGCCTCCCCCCCGCCCCAGGGAAAAAGACATTGTGCTTTCTTGTCTTTGTCCCGTACTGCTTCACGATTCTCATCACCTTCAAACCCTACAGAAAAACTTTATAGTAGAACCTTGTTTTTTTGTTTAAAGCCAGATTGGTTTATTAAGTTGTCAATGAATAACTGGATCATAGCAAAAAAACATCTGCACCTTTTTCATATACCTTACACTGTTGAAATTATCAATTGGTTCATTTAGTTTTAGAACTATCACTTAGAGCTATGCTTCTGTTTATGTTTTGATGCAAGTTAAAATAAATATTCTTCTCATTAGTTATAGATGTTATTTGGTTTATCCTATTTTCAGCAGTAAGTCTAATCTTCAAAATCTCCTTGTCAAACCCAGTATTTGGAGAAAGGATTGCTGAATCAATAATCGGAACTAACAAGGATATTAAAACTTCTAACATTCAGGCACCTTGGAGTGAAGAGCATACTTTAGTTTTATTTAGTAATTCCCCTCCTCCATGAAACACGATACTTGGAAATCAACTAAATAATATTTAGGTTTAACATATTAGGGTAAAATGTAAATACTTTCTGAGAATGAAGTTTGACTTTTGCTTTCTTACCACAAATACTTTGTAGAATATCAGGCTGATCCGAGGGTGCCAGGGTAGTGTAGTGGACTGTGGGAAGAAACCCATGCGGTCACGGGGAGAATGTGCAAACTCCTTGCAGACAGTGGCGGGACTTAAGCCCAGGTAATGTAGTGGTTAGCACAAAGCTTTACAGCACCAGTGACCCGTGTTCAATTCCCACCACTGTCTGTAAGGAGTTAGTACGTTCTCCCCGTGACTACGTGGGTTTCCTCCCAGTGCTCCAGTTTCCTCCCACAGTCCAAAGACCTCCCAGTTGGTGGGTTAATTGGTCATTATAAACTGAACCAGTGATTAGGATAGCAGTAGACTGAGGGTTGCCACCGGCACAACTCAAAGGATGAAAGGGCCTATTCACACTATTTCTCAATCAATCAATCAATAAAGAAATGAATAGACAAAAAAGTTTAATTACCTTTCTCTTTTTGGTTCATTTTTGTTAAATGTAATACTGAAGCAATCTTGCAATCATTAGTGGGTCCTTCAATAGTAGAGAGGCGGTTTCTGGTCCATCCAATGGATAATGCACTGATGATTTAGAATTACAGAATTATGCGTTATGTACTGTTAACCTCTATACTAGAATGAAGTCCAACAAAGAGCAAGGTAACATAATCTGGCTTTATTCACAGAGAAAAATGAGATGCTGTATAAATAGTGAACCAAGTTGTACAATGAGAGTTATGATACACACAAGGATTTTCTGCCCCTTTATGACTTTTGTTATTAATCTTCTGTATTTGAAGAGAGGTTGTTTTCACTTGATTTATCTGAGAGGGCAGGTATCAGTAATGGAACGAGCTATCTGTTCAGAAGTCATTGCAGATGAAATTTCTTTAATGCCAATAAGTATTAATGTCTATACTTTGACAGAGGAAGTGGCAATATCTTACTTTGATCGGTTTTCAGGTCATTGGGGATGGGCACAAAAGACAAAACATGGAAAACTGGGCAGCAATCTCAAGCCACAACCTCTGGGAAGAAATTCCATGGGGTACATACCATGTACAGTGTTCTTTGTTCATAGTGCTACAACAGGTATTCCGGCTGCTGAAGTGCATGATGTCATCGTTGTCCCAAATGTGGCCCAGCTGGGTTTGATCCTGTCCTTGGGTGATGTCTATCTGGGGGCTGCCCGCTCACTGTGTCATCTCCTGTGTTTTCTCCAGTTGCTTCACTTCCATCCGATTTCCAGTTTTGTCTGTAGGGAAGCAGTCCACCAATTGAGTAATGGACATCAGCGTTTAGTGTAACACTTTGCAGCACTGGTGACCTGGGTTCACCTCCCACTGCTGCCTGTAAAGAGTTTGTATTCCCGTGACCAGGTATCCTGGGTGAAAAAGGGCAGCATGGCCTCCTTGGGCTGGGAGGTCCTGTCGCCCTGCTCCATCTCTAAATATCAACAGGTGGTGTTGGAGAACCAGTCTGAAACTTTGTTCTTAGTCAACTCAGACGAGGGCTTGTTCACATGTAACCAACGATCCTTCAGACTTTTGTCTGCACCTACTGTCTTTCAGATAAGCACAGAGGATTACAACAGGGCACATGGCTGTCATATATTTGGATGATATCCCTCACCTGGGAGCTTTGCTAGACAAACACCTACAGAGTCTTCAAGTGCAGATTAGACTGGAGAGGAGGAGGTGCACTCTCTTGACTACACTCAGTCAACTACATCAACTGCACTCAGTTCAAGAGAAATGTTATGTAGGTAATGTAACTGAGCTTTTCATTTTATTTATTGAGATATAGTGCAGAACAGGCCCTTCCAGCTCTTCAAGCTCCTCTGTCCAGCAACTCCTGATTTAACCCTAGACTAAACCTAATTAAACCAACCAGTATGCCTTTGAACTGTGAGGAAAGCCACATGGGTTACAGGGCCAATATACTAAGTCCTTACAGACAATTGAACCCGGATCTCCTGTACTGTAAACCATTATCAGATTAGATTAGATTAGATTCAACTTTATTGTCATTGTGCTGAGTACAGATACAAAGCCAATGAAATGCGGTTAGCATCTGACCAGAAATGCGAAGACTAGTGTTATTTACAAAATAACTGCGAATAAAAAAGTGCTACAGCACACAAATATAAAAGTACTGAGACAGTACAATATGGGTGCAATACTGCTTAACGCTGTGATGAGAGGTTCAGCAGTGTCACAGCCTCAGGGAAGAAGCTCTTCCTGAGCCTGCTATGCTAACCACTATGCTACCATGCAGTCCCAAAGGCATGAAGGCTAAAGGCGTATCTGAGATTCAAACATTCACAGTATGTTCCCAGTACATTTATTGCCAAAGTATGTATGCAACCCTGAGATTCCTCTTCTCACAGACAGCCATGGCCCTAACCCACCTGGACAAAAAAGACATGTACGTTCGAATGCTGTTCATAGGCTTCAGTTCAGCATCCAACACAATCTGATTGGAAAGCTGAGCCTACTGGGCCTGAACAACTGGATCCTAGACTTCCTGACTGGGAGACCTCAGTCAGCCCGGACTGGAAGCAGCATCTCCAACACCATCACGCTGAGCACGGGGGCCCCCCAGGGCTGTGTGCTCAGTCCACTGCTGTTCACTCTGCTGACCCACGACTGTGCTGCAACACACAGCTCCAACCACATCATCAAGTTCACCGATGACACGACCGTGGTGGGTCTCATCGTCAAGAACAATGAGTCAGCGTACAGAGAGGAGGTGCAGCGGCTAATGGATTGGTGTAGAGCCAACAACCTGTCTCTGAATGTGAACAAAACAAAAGAGATGGTTGTTGACTTCAGGAGGACATGGAGTGACCACCGCTGAACATCGACGACTCCTCCGTAGAGATCATTAAAAGCACCAAATTTCTTGGTGTCCACCTGGCGGAGAATCTCACCTGGTCCCTCAACACCAGCTCCATAGCAAAGAAAGCCCAGCAGCGTCTCTACTTTTTGCGAAGGCTGAGAAAAGTCCATCTCCCACACCCCCCATCCTCACCACTTTCTACAGAGGTTGTGTATTGAGAGCATCCTGAGCAGCTGCATCACGGCCTGATTCGGAAATTGCACCATCTCGGATCGCAAGACCCTGCAGCGGATAGTGAGGTCAGCTGAGAAGATCATTCGGGTCTCTCTTCCCGCCATTACAGACATTTACACCACACGCTGCATCCGTAAAGCAAACAGCATAATGAAGGACCCCACGCACCCCTCATACAAACTCTTCTCCCTCCTGCCATCTGGCAAAAGGCACCGAAGCATTCAGGCTCTCACGACCAGACTATGTAACAGTTTCTTCCCCCAAGACATCAGACTCCTCAATACCCAGAACCTGGACTGACACCAACCTACTGCCCTCTACTGTGCCTATTGTCTTGTTTATTATTTATTGTAGTGCCTGCACTGTTTTGTGCACTTTATGCAGTCCTGGACAGGTCTGTAGTCTAGTGTAGTTTTTGTGTGTTTTTTTTACGTAGTTCAGTGTAGTTTTTGTATTGTTTCATGTAGCACCATGGTCCTGGAGAACGTTGTCTCATTTTTACAATGTTCTCTACCAGCAGTTATGGTTGAAATGACAATAAAAAGCGATTTGACTTGACTTGAAACAAAGGAAGCCATGAAAACCGTTCAAAGATAAACATCGAACCCCTCGGAGACAGCAAAGCACCAGATCACTCAACCGGCCTGAAAACCCACCACCAAAATGCAGATCACAGGCTTCAACAGTAGCAGAACCTCAACTGAAAGCAAAAAAAGTGAATGAAGTAGTTTTGTGGACTGTCTGAGGGATGTCGTCCTTGGTCGCGTTGTTTGCTGGCCTTGGGAAAAAATCTACTCTAGTGGAATGAAAAAGATCGCTCTACTTTTAAATGGTTCATCAGAGTCTTTTTCTCACTCTGGGTAACTGCCTTCGATAGTATGAATGTAAATGTTGCTCAAAGGTTCCGCCCACCTTCTGTTAATATAACAAAAGAGGCTGAACACTTCACTTACGAGATATTTTTTCCTTTGCACCTCAAACACTCTCCTTGCAAATGGTATCACTGGCCTGGTAGTTGTTTCAAATGTTGAAGCAATGATGGTGTCTCACCGAAACCTACGTGTTAATTCAGCAACGTATTTAAAAGCCAAGTGTATGCAAACAGATGGAAGACTGCAGATTAACGAGTTCTTTTTTCCTGTACAGGTAAATCTAATAGAGTTTATGTATGTGGATTTTCAGAGAATGTTCAATAAAGTGTCTCATTGGACGGCTTCTACCAAAAGTTCAGGGGTATAATGCAAAAGTGGGTGTAGCAGTAAAATCATATTTGTTGCCAGATAGAATCCGGAGAACTGGGCCAGATGAGCTTTATTCAAATTACAGTAATCTTATGTATTGCAATGTACTACTGCTGCAAAGTTAAAACAAATTTCATGACATAATTGAGTGATGATAAACCTGATTCTGATCTGGGTCTCTAAAGTCTTAGGCATATGTATTGTATATAGGTAGGGTGCCCAAGTCTTTTTGCACAGTACAGTATTTGTCAACATGGAGTGGAGAATGAATTTGTAAATCTGGCGGGAGTAAAGTATGTTGGGAATGGCGAGGATGGAGCACCGCGGGAGGGGTGTGGGATAGGTGACAGAGAGCCAGAACCAGGGGCGGGGGGGTGCAGACACACCCAGCCACGAGACACCAGGCAAAGTCATTTGATTCCAAGCAATTGGTTTACTGATCATTACAGAGTGTCTCTATGGTGCTTCCCGTTCCCACCCCTTTTCCCAACCATGATTCCCCTCTCCCTGTCCCCTTCCCACTCTCAGTCCACAACAGAGACCCATATCAGAATCAGGTTTATCATCACTCACATATGTCATAAAATTTGTTTGTTTTTTCTTGTGACAGCAAGACATAAAATTGCTACAATACTGTGCAAACCTCTTAGGCACCTTAGCTATGTAAATGCGCTATGGAAGTTGTTCTACGAGTCTGTGGTGGCCAGTGCGATCATGTTTGCTGTTGTGTGCTGGGGCAGCAGGCTGAGGGTAGCAGACACCAACAGAATCAACAAACTCATTCGTAAGGCCAGTGATGTTGTGGAGATGGAACTGGACTCTCTGACGGTGGTGTCTGAAAAGAGGATGCTGTCCAAGTTGCATGCCATCTTGGTCAGTGTCTCCCATCCACTAAATAATGTACTGGGTGGGCACAGGAGTACATTCAGCCAGAGACTCATTCCACCGAGACGCAACACAGAGCATCATAGGAAGTCATTCCTGCCTGTGGCCATCAAACTTTACAACTCCTTCCTTGGAGGGTCAGACACCCTGAGCCAATAGGCTGGTCCTGGACTTATTTCCTGGCATAATTTACATATTACTATTTAACTATTTATGGTTCTATTACTATTTAATTATTTATGGTGCAACTGTAACAAAAACCAATTTCCCCCGGGATCAATAAAGTATGACTGTGACTAAGGCTTTTTCAGAGGACTGTTACTGTGAGAATAGAAACATCAGGTGAAAGATGGATTTTACTATTGGTATAATAATCATTGGTGAAACTTGAGTAAACCAGGGTGAAATAATGAACTGTGTTTATTACATGTCACTCTACCTCTACTAGTAGAGCTACTGCCTCGCAGGGAAAGAAACCCGGTCTCAATCTTGCCTTGTGCTCACTATGTGGAGTGTTCCTGTTCTCCCTGTGTCAATGCGGTTTCCCCAGGTGCTCAGTTTTCCTCACACATCCGTACAACTGGGCGAGTTACGTAGCAGGTTCTCTGACCACTGTGAATTGCCCCTCGTGTGTAGGTGAGTTATAGGCTTGTGTGGGCTGAGGGGAATGTGAGGAGAATAAAGGGAGCAGGGCTCACGTAGGCCTGGTGTAACCGTGTGGTTGGTGACCCAGTGAACTCGGTGGGAGACTTGGCAAAGCTGGAAACATCTTCAGATCAATGAGCAAGATATGGGGATCAACCAAATACAGCGTCCACACCAAGGTGACACTGTACCAGAGCTGGGTTCTGTCCACACACTTGCACAGGTCAGAATGCTGGCACAAGACAGAGAACGAGCTTGCCAAGCTGTCATCATTCCACACCATGAACCTCCTCCAGAAGATCCTCCGAACTTCCTGGCCAGCAAAGATCTCCAGCCGCGCCCTACTCCTTTAGTGTCACCAAGAGGACATGGCCACAATCATCGTGAGGAAAGGATGGAGGTGAATTGGGCACGTGATGAGAAGAGAGACCGACTCCATCATCAAGCCAACACTTCATTGGACCCCTGACAGGGGCGGAGGGGATGAAAACGCAGGAGACCAAAGACACAAAGGCAACTTGGCACCATACTGTAGAGGCAGAAATGAGGAGCCTGAACCAAACAATGGAGAAGATGGCCAAAGACAGACAGAGATGGAGGACCTTCATTGCTGCTCTGAACAACGGGAGTGTCACAGGCACTAACCAACTAACTAACTCAGTGGGCCCAGGGCCTGTTTCCGAGTGGTATGTCTACACAAAAAAAAAGTTTTGAAAAGCGATGAGGATGGTAAAAGTCTCCAAAATTATCAGGACTGGCCGGAAGCTTAGACTGGCGAATTAGAAGATGTAATTTACTTCACAAGATTGTGAGCTACTGCATTTTGTAAGGGAAACCAAGGATTGGAGATTTAAAATGTTGGGTCTGATTTTAGACAGAGGAAAATTAAAGGTGGACAATTCCTTGAAAGGGGGAGTGTGGAATGAAGGCTACTTTAAAGTGTTTAATCTGGAGCATTAAGCACACAGCAAAGATGAAAATTTCTGTTGTCTGGAGCCTTTCATTTTAAACAAAATAGAGCCATGGTTTGCCGGTAGCTTCGCTTTGTGGATTGAATCAAAGCGGAGAAACAGATAAAGATTTAGTTTACCTGAGACTGTTTGCACTGGAACACAGAGAAGTTTTAGAATACATTTTCGTTGCGTTTTGATTAAGCAAGGTCCAGCTTCTCCACAAGATGAGTTAGTAATGAAAAGTTAGCAAATTAAAGTTGTCACCGAGAGATTGAGAGCAGAACTTAGGGAGAAATTGCTTCGCACAGAGACTAGGAGCATGAAATGTTTTGCCTCACAAATTGATTGAGTTAGAAGCCATTGCATAATTTAAAGGAAGTGGATGAATATTTGAAGCATAGGAAGATTTAGCTCTTTTGGGAAAAAGCATTGCAGCAGAATTTGCTTTGGACTGCTTCTAAGGTAAAAGTTGCTCACAGACATATTGAATTTCATGACCTTGTTTAATGCTTAAACAGCAGCAGGACCAGACCTCACAGGGCATTGACCAGCCTCGGCTTATTTCTACTGAAGTTCTCTTCTAAATCTAATTTATTGCTGGGCATAGATAGATTTTCTACCACGCTCAAAGATGTCTCCTATCATCCACTCAAAATTAATTTTGAGCTCATCCAAAATTCAGTGTGCTCCCACATAACAAATCCCACAAGCACATCACCATTCAGTTTTCAATTCTCAAATCCAATTTGACCCTCCCTACTTTCCCAATCATTTCCAGCCTTTCTAGCTTCCAGGATATTTTTGCTCGTCCATATTTGGCCCCTTGCACATCCCTGATATCTCTGCCATTACCACCAATTTTTAATAACTTCAAAGGATTCAAAGTACATTTATTATCGAAGTATGTATACAGTATACAACCCTGAAATTCATCTTCCACACAGACAGCCACGAAACAAAGAAACACCATGGAACACATTCAAAGAGAAGCATCAACTCCACCCCATGCCAAAAAAAACACAAATTGTGCAAATGGCAACAAAGAACGAGCAAAAAACACAGAATATAAAAGACAAAATCAAAAGAGTCCAGGCATATTCTGTTCAGCTCACTGTCTGTTATCTGCAGGCCACCCTGATTCAAAATTGTCCAAAATAGCCACAAATAAAAAGGAGCGCCCAGAAACCAGAAACGCATCATAACGGGAACTAAGAGTTCAATCCACAAACCACATCGGTTAAACTTTGCTCAAAATTCAGAACTCCGGCACCATCCTCTGACAGCAATGAGGGAGAGAGATTATTCGAATGCGGGGACTGTCCTTTGAGAGCAGTGATCGAGAGGGAGAGAGAGACTGTCACGCGCAGACATCTTTCTCCAGCAGTAGTGAGCGAGAGGCTGATAGGTGGTGCTGAGCACCCGTTTGCTTTCTGCACTCGCCTCACTGATTTCAGTCTTTTTCAGTGCTTTAATCAGCAAGATCGGCTAGAAATGGAGTTGATCATGGACTCGTGCCCTGTCTTCCGGCTTCCCGGTCTCGAAGCCGCACACTTTGCTCGACAGCAAAGAACCAGATCACTTGATTGGCCCGAAAACACACCACCAAAACGTCGATCACAGGCTCCAACAGCAGCAGAACCATGAAGACGTAAACGAAGCGAAAGAAGTAGTTTCGTGAACCGCCTGAAGGGTGTCGCCCTCGGTCGAGCTGTTCACTGGCGCCATCTTCTTCTTCAATCCGATTCAAGTTGAGTTGTCATTTAACCATACACGAATACAGCCAAACAAGACAGTGTTACAACGGGGTCAAAGTGCAAAACACAGTACCAACAGTCGCACACAGTAAACAATCACGTAATGAGAGTCCTGACGCCCACCCCTCCATCCCAACCGTGACGCTGCAGCTTGATGCGTACAAATCAACAAACTCGTATAGAATATCAGTAAAAATACGACACAGAATATGTCTATATATATATAGTCCAGACCACCCCATCCACTGATATCATCTGTCAACTGGCCCCCAATGCCCACTAGGCGAACCTGTGGCTTACAGGCCCAGCCCTCGCATATACAAGTACATATAGATTAGTGAAAACACAACCAGACAAATATCTATGTATATAGTCCACACCCCTCAGCCCATTTTAAGTCTTCGGCCACCACAGCTGCACTACGCCGCCCCCCCCTCCCCCGGTAGGGTGCGAAGGCTCGGGCGCCTCTCCGGCAGCTGAAAAGCAAGCAACCCTGCAGCTTGAGGCCTGAGCCCACTGAGTCGGCCACAGCAAATCTGCGGTCGGCCGCAGCAGAGCTGGTCTTCTGCCGGGCGAAGCCCTGGGAGGGCAGCCCCGACTCTGTTCCAGACACCGAGCCGTGCCACCCCCACCCCCTCCCCGGTGAAGTGCAACTGCTCTGTCCCCTCACTCTGGGCGGCTGCAAGCAGGCGACACTGTGGCTTCAGGCCTAGTCCTATGACCGAGGTCCAGGCCCCCTTCATCCACGGCGTGCCCGATTAACAGTGTCCAAAAGGGTGTTGCAGTCACAAGACAGGCGACCACGACGGCCACTCACTATTTGACTGTGCGCCTCCTTTGGCTCAGGCAGCGACACATTGCGCAGCTCCTTCGCCAACCAGCAACTCGCTGATGGTGTAGACCTACGGTACTGTGAGTTCTTAACGTATAGCAGGATCTTGTCATCATTAAACATACGTTTAAGCAGAACAGTAGTATCTTTCGTTGACCCTGTAGAAGCCTCTGCAACCAGTCGCACTGTCATCTTGCCGGAAGTCTTCCAAACCCTGGAATTACTTCTTAATGGACTTATTTCCATCTGGTATAATTTACATATTATTATTTAATTATTTATGGTTTTATATTGCTATACTTATACTCTATTCTTGGTTGGTACAACTGTAACGAAACCCAGTTTCCCTCAGGATCAATAAGGTATGTCTATCTATCTATCTAAACTTCTCAGAAGCAGATCTCTTCCCAAAACAGGTTGCCTGTCAATGGCAGCTCCCAGCAGATCCACCCCCATTGCCAATGTGCCTTTTCTTCTTTCTCTATACCCCTACAACTCATTCTCACTCTATTCCCATTTAATTATCTTTACCACTTGCCTCCACTGAAGCAGTTAACCAATCAACTACCAACACGTCTTTTGGATGTGGATGGAAAGAGGGTCCCCTTAAGTGTTGTATCAAGTTTCGTCAGAAACACTCAGGACATTATCCATAGATGCTGTCTCAATACAAAGTATTGTTGTTGCACTTTCTCTCTGTCCTGTAGAGAAGTCAAGTTTGTTATCCCCAATTCTGTGACTGATCAAGACAGAACACACACACACACACACACACACACACACACACACACACACACAGACACTCAGGTATGTACAGGCATGCATGCATATATGAGTAGTTCCGTGTGTGAGGGTGCAGATGACTATTATCCAATTCAACAGGATTCAAAGTGCATTTATTATTAAAGAATGCATAAATTATACAACCTTGAGATTTGCCTGCTTACAGGCAGCCACAAAGCAAGAAGCCCAAAAGAACCCAATTAAAACAAAAGACCAACACCCAATGCGCAGAGCAAGAGGGAAAGAAAACACAAATCCCGCAAACAATAAACGCAAGTGACGGCATTCTGAGCCGAGCTGAGCCTGTAGACCCGAAACCCGGAGTAGGCCCATAGCCTCGCTCTCAGTTCGTCACCTAGCGGGGCAACTTGAAGATCCCCAGGCGCACGGTGCTCCAGCGAGTATTTTGAGTGGCCTATACAGTGCGAGGATTTGCCCGAGTGTTGTGGAGTGTTCGAGGTTGCCCCGTGACTGTTGTGCAACATGGAGGCCCATCTGCGTTTGTGCACTGTGGCAATGCCCCTGAGTGTTTGGCAGAGTGTAAGGGTGCACCCGGGGATTGAAACGTTGTGAGGCCCATTTTGAATATTGTGCAGTGCTGGGGGTTGTTGGGAAAACTACTGCCTGTTGCATTTAAATTTGTAAAATTATCAAACAGCAGCTAGCTAGTTATGCTTTGCTGCCTAGACGAGTAATGTCAGTGAGTGGCTCGCATACCATTCTTTCGAGTGTAATTCTGGAGAATTTCACATATGTGGAAGCCCTAATTAAATTCATGTCACACCAGAAGTAATTCCAGGGCACTCCAAAGCAACTTCAACGCACATCATAGAATGGAATGCAAGGATTTGATTTAACACGGTCCCTGCTGACAGCCAGCCCCAGAAGCGTTGGCTTTGGGATCCAGCTCAGTATAAGATGGAGCAGGAGCGGCATGAACTACCAGGAATGTGTTGTGTCAGGTCTGGCGCAGCTGTCGGTTTAACTGCCTTTGCTACAGGCAAGTCCGCACAGGTTCTGTGTCTCCTCCACAGGAAGGAAGTGTCGCAGGTCAGGCCAAAGCTCCCCTGGTGACTCGGTGGGCTTATCGGCGTCTGACGTCAAAGCGGACCGTGCAAGGCGGAAGATCCTGAGCTGGGGACAGTGTGGGAGGGGGGGAGGTGGGGAGGGGTGGGGACTAGCTAAGGATGGGGGGAAAAAAAACACATCGGCTTAAAGCCGCTTGGCTGTTCGTTATCGGGGGCAACTCCTGCAAATGGTGAGGGTAGAGTCTGTCAGAGCTGCGACAACGTCCAAGCTTGATCAAGAAACTTTTCAGGGTCAGCGGTATTTCTGGCACAGCGAGTTAAGCAATCTGTTCATTCCACGGTCCTTCAGTGTTGGCTGAATCCCCGGGGGCGCGGTGCCCCAGACCGGGGGCTCATGCCAAACGGTCTCACCTGACGGGTGGCGGTGGGTGCCAATGACCGCCTGGCTCCGGCGTCCATGTTGTTGTCACTGAACCCGGCAGCTGTTGTGGCAACAACACTGGTTTCCAATGGCAACGTGGAGTGCGAGGACTGAGTCAGCCTGCGTTTGTGTATGCTAATGCACAACCACAGAATGATAAAAACAAGAACGGTAAGCATTAAGCTTTTCACCCTCAGCACTCACAATTATCCCGTAATGAGCCCTGCTGGGTTTTATTTCTGCTGTCACTGGTAATAATCCCATTGTCCGTCCGCCTGTGATTAACCAGGCTTTTAGGCTTCCAGTGTAAGGAGACGTCCGTGACAGAATCCCGATGACTGACACATACCAAGCTGAGGCTGCGCTGAAGGCCTTGTGGGGAGGGACCACTGCCTTGGGTCATACCACCACTAGAACTGAGAGGCTGGGCCCTTTGCAACACCCTCTCAAGCATTTCATAGAATCTATGTAGCCCCCGGTAAGCCTCAGGCTCACTCAACTCACTTTCGTCTGGGGGGAGCAGCCTTCGGCCCCGCCAAACTGGGTAATCAAGTTTGTGTGGGTGCTGTGTGATGTACCCCACCACGCCAAATCACAGACAATACACCATATGCGATTAAATGATTACACTTTATGCATGTTACTGGAACTTTGTAATTAACAGAGATAAAATATAAAAGGAAAATAAAAGGCGCCAAACTTATCAAAGTTCAATCACTTTGTGCACAACCAGTTGGAGTTCAATTAATGGAGTCTTCTTTCCACCATTCGATCCCCTCCGACCACCTCAACCCGCTGCCTGGAACCATCCACGGTGGTCGACCAGACGCTCCACACGAGTCTGTCTTCGTCTCCTCTCCTCGCCGAAGACCCTGGGCCTCGGACTCCCGCTCAGGGTCAGTCCCGCCGCCCAGGGTCACAGCATCGCATCTCCTCTCTCTGTCCCCATCGCGCCTTCCGCGCCAAAGCCCGCGCCTCACAATAGCTTACAGACACACAAGAAAGAATAACGTCTATCCCAATTGGTTAGCAAATGAATACAATTCTTGTTATAACCCAAACAAGCTGCTAGAGAGAGAACTTTCTCAGCAGTTCACATGACAAAGAAGCCATTTTGATTAGCC